>NC_134688.1:166354444-166401944 GCF_050947455.1 Rhinoderma darwinii | reverse complement strand
GGGGAGTGGTACCTTTTTATAATAATAAATAACCTAGCAAAAAAAAAAATCTTTTTCAAGTTAGTTTATAAAACAGGTTCTCACAGGTCGTTGTTTGTAAAAGAAGAGGGATCCATCTAAGATCACTCTGTATCAAGAAATCGATCTGTAAGGAGGAGGCATTGAGTTCCCTACTGCTCGGGGTTATCTATGCTGCTCAGCATTGTAAACTGTGTGTACAACCTTTGTACATGGCGTGTTCCAGTTCAGCAAGTGCTGGGTTACCATGAGCCTGATCAGACAGAAGCCTCCAGTGTGAATGTACTTGTGAGAGGCACATGAGGCAGTACAGAGATCCAGCCTGCTAGCAGAATGCATTGCATTGGCAGTGAACGAGAAACTGTTTATCCTTCCTGGCATCACCGGGCATTTATCCCAGAAGCACATCCAGTTTGTTGAGGATGCCACTTTGTTGTTAAACTCACGAAGCATAGTAACGTTTTCAAGTGTATGAGGACCTTATGGTCTTCTATAAAATAAATAAAAGCAGTGGTCCATCTGTCAGGATTGGAATAGGCAGCACTCAGGTGACGATCCTACCGAAAAGTCCTCTCAGAGTTCCTGTAAGTGTCTTCCTCTTCAGAATCTGTGGACTCTGCATTACTGGAAGGGGTGTGCAGGTTATTAGGGGCCCCACTGGCCTGACACACATACCACTCATTGAGGTTGGTGACCTGAGGGGATAGGTTGGCAGTGCGTCCCCTAACTTGGTCCTGAGGAGGAGACAGGGACTCGTCTATTGGAGTGGCTACAGCAGAGTAGCCCAGAGCGGAGGGAGACCCTGGAGGAGACTTGCAGTGTATCTTCATGTGCTTTCTCAGGGAGCTGGGGTGCGTGTAGGACTTGTCGCAGCCTCGGACTTTGCAGTAGTAGGGCTTGTCACTGGTGTGCACATGAGAGTGCTTCTTCCTGTCACTGCTGTTGGCAAACTTCCTGTCGCAACCATCAAATTCACACTTAAATGGTTTCTCCCCTATAGAAAGTGAGACAATAAGAGTGAACAGATGTGTTAAAGCACCAGCCTGGCCATACAATGTCCTGCCAGAACCAGATGTGTGTTGTACATATATCCTTCATAGAGTAAACAATGGAATGTATCCATATTTGTAAAGTTTAGCAACTCTAGTAAAAGGCACAGGTGACTTGTAGTAGTGCTCTATCTGCTACCCGAGGCGATTGTACGCTAGAAATCTATAGCAAATATATTTAATGGCTTTCCGCATTGCTAAACAGAAGTATAGTATAGTGCCTGAGAAGAGCAGCCCCCGGGGGGGGGGGTGTTTATCTGGCAGGGCCCGAACTTTTGCCGGCTCCTGTAATTCAATCGCTATTGTGAGCTGTGCCATCTAAACTCTGCATTAAATATGATCTAATTTCAGATGACAGGGCTAATAAAATGACATGTAATTACTCTGTTATTCCAGCATCACACCACATAGAAATACATAGAGCACTCCGTCAGCAATTATGTAGTCAGCCAAACAGTGTCCACCAAGGAAATCCCCAGATCGGTGGATTGTTACCTCTGTGTGTACACATGAAGGGACAGTGTGTCAAGTCGGATAAGACAGGCACATGGAATGAGTTATATTATTACATCTGTGTGCTCTACACGATTAAGCCATCATATATGTCATGAGTGTTTGACAGATGACTGGCGCCAAAGACAGAATATCCCACATGCATGCTTAACCCCAGTCCTATATTATGGTTCCTTGCAGAAAAATATACCTATTCAGCTGCCTAGCCTAGACTGACTTTACAGCAGAAGGTAATATTATTGTGAACCGTGGCTGCCCCCTACACGTCACTTATCATCACGTTTCCCATATAGATCCCCCTACTGATATGGCTAAAATCCTACCCCTATTACCTCAACTGTCCTTGCTACATTGCCTAGCATTCAGTACTATGCCACCATTCTCATGTCAATCACTGGTACGCCACCCACTGTGCCATCTAATGCATATCATAACCAAACAAAGCTGCTTGTGAAGGCTTCTCATACTGTACTAAAAGGTCTACCATTAGTACAGCCAGCCACTAATAACAGTGAGTAGGTACTTAACTAAAAAAAAAATACAAAAAAAGGTCCATGGTCAGAATCAGTGCTAATTCTAACTTGTTGCTGATATTCTGTTGATCTTGACACATCAGTATTCCTGCAGTATACAATGAATATGTGCTATGTATATTAGAAATGACACATTCAATGTATATATTACAGTATTTCATGAATGCCACCAATAATCCCACTGTTTGAGCAGCGATCTATCCTAGTTTTGCCAGTAACACCTCATCATTTCTGCGGCTAGCAGATCGTCATGTCTGCCATTAACATGTCATCACCTTTACCACTAATATATCCTCCGTGATCCCACTCACGAATATACAGCTCTGACAATTTCCTTTGCCTCACCAGCGCGTCGCCAACCCTTGAAACCTAGCAAGAACACGTCAATTATTTCCTTAAAGTTCTGCCATCTCAGTACTTACGACTTCACAGAGAACACGATGAATAGATCAACACTGACAGATCATCAAAAGGCTAAATTCACACAGCGTTTTACGTTGCGTTTTTATAGGCGTTTTTGATGCGTTTTAATGCAAAATGAATTGCCCAAAAAATTCTGTGTGTGAAGGAGTCCAAATTGAGCTGTTAATTTATGATTGTTGACCCCTATCTAGTGTTTTAATTCTTCTAGATCTACCATCAATACTTTGTGTATAATGTGTGATGTGAGTTACCACTAATAGTTACAATTACAACCTCTTGGACGATTCGTTCTGGGGGTTCTGCTATATCAAGATGCTACATCACTGATGTTAACCTATTATATACTTGTGACTACTCCCGTGGAATCTCCATTCAATAACTGCTATTATTACATATTAAAACTACATTTATATTCATACCCCAATATCACCAACACACATGGTATTATTACAGAACAAATAAACATCCTGCCTTTTTCTGCAGAACCCTCAGATCAATCCATTGCATCACACAAGTTGCAATACTCTTCTACCCCTTTCACTACCCCTTTCACTTTCCAAAAAGCTTGCTCCACTACTAGTTTATATGTATTGCACTACACATCACAGGCTCGTTCACTGATGAATTTTTTATTATCATTTGTTTTTGTGTTTTTTTATATATGAATAATAGCATTACATCAGCACTGAATTCCCCAGAATACCTGACACTCCAAACCTATAATACAAGAGAACACTGATGATGAGGAATATGCCAGCCAGAACCTGCCCGTAAATGCGATATAATAATAGTAAATCACTGGATGCCTGCACAATCCTTGTTCCACCTCTTTTTCTATAATATACTATTAAATGCATGGCTGGATCATACTCATCACTTGAGCTCAGTTTAAGGCTAGTTAGTAACTTCAATATGTTCTCTAGAAATGGATGTATGATACATTTTGATCTGGTGCTCACACGTGATTTGCACTTAACATTTGCACTTAAAAAAAACACATATGGTTTACATCCCTGGTCATATGCCGTTTATTCAATAACCAAAACTCAGAAACAGCTCTGAATATATAACATTGATTTACTCTCTACTTCCTTAAAGTAACACATCTGCATCTGTTATCTGACATAATGCACTCCCAGTTTCATATTAGTTTATTCCTATTTACTATTAATACCATCTGCTCTAGCTCCCAAAATATTGAGGAAACATCTCCTTATTGATCACACAAACATATGCAGCTGTTCCCCCAACTATCTTATAAAAAATAAATCTGACATCTCTTCTTATGTCAACCATACATTTGTAACTCTCCATTACACCCCCTCACTTCTTTGTGCAGAGCATCTAGAGCACCTTTAAATATTTTCAAGAAAAGTAACCGAGACTCTCCCAGCCAGCTCCTGCTGTACCATCCTTTTATTTCAGCTATGTAAAGGAATTATTTATTTGCAAACAATATCGCAGTATCACTTTGACGTCATCCATATATTGTCAGCTCTCAGGTAGCTAATGCTCAATAATATAAGTAGTTTCAAACTATAATGGTTTATTATTATTATTATTATTATTATTATTATTATTATCATCATTATTTGACAAAATAACTCTTCAGCGAGAGGAAAAGAGGAAATATATTTGGATAAGTGTCATATTATTTACATTAGTTCGATTAGAGAAATTACAACAGCCAAGAAAGTCACAAGTCCCATTGATGTTATCCCCCCCAAATTATATAATTTCAACTAGCTTCAAGATTGTATTACAGTTGTTAGAATTGTGTGTGGAGGGAATGAGGATTACTACTACGTCCATTTTGTATTTTGGCAAGGCCTCGCTGTTTGCATTTCCTACGTCCTGCTTATCAAAGGAAGTCATGTCTGCTGTGTCGTCAAAATGGGTTGTCTCTACTCAAGTCTACACTGAATGTATGAAAAATAAGGCCTAAATGCAGTGTACGTGAGATGGGGCCTCCACATAGGAATGCAAAGCTTTTACTAGTAATAGTAGATGATAATAATAATAGTTGTTATTATTATTCGTTATTTATATATTTATTAGATAGGCATAGAGCAATAAGCATTATTAATAATAATAATAATAATAATAATATTCGTTGTTATTATTATTCGTTAATTTTATATATATATATATTTAAATTAGATATGCATAGAGCAATAAACATTACTATTATTAATAATAATAATATTCGTTGTTATTATTATTCGTTATTTATATATTTATTAGATATGCATAGAGAAACAAACATAAATAAATATATATATATATATATATATATATATATATATATATATATATATATATATAATAAGAATTATTATTATTAATAATAATAATAACAATAAAAAATATATCTAATCCACTATTTATAAATGAACCATTTTAAGTTGCGCAGCTCTGAGAGGGTGAGAGTGGAGGTTACATGAGGGTGCAGATGGTGAGCACAAGTAGTACAGAGTTGCAGCTTTCCCAGCGTTATCTGCGGTTCTCTCATTTCTAACAATAAGCTCCCATTGATCTTGTGCACTCATTAATATGTAACGCGTTGTTTAGCCTGTAAACTTTTCCCTCATGTATTGATTTACAATGTGTATATTGACTATTGTGTTTACAAGCTCCACGTCAACCTGTAATGTTTGTACTTGTTTTGGAAGTAAAAGAATACTGAAGATGTAGGGGCCACTCGGCTTTAACCCCTTGTACTCGTGCACACATTAGTAAAACTAAAAGCAGAGCTGTAGAAACACGTGGTTGATGCCCATGTGTTTTATTAACCCTTTTGCAGAGCCTTTGATCGAAAGATATTTCAGTAGCACTTGCACCCTGGTGCTTTTAGTCCCCCTACTCACTGACCGACCACACGAGGTGGTGAAATGTTGGCAGCATCCCTCTCGAGCATGGGAAATGATAATAAAAGTCTACAGTGTAAATATTGGTGTGAAGCGGTGACAGTCCTCAGAGATGGATTGTGATCACAGACTGCTGACACTACATAACTTATTCATGAACAGTCACATGGCTAAGGACGTGTGCAGAACTACACGAAGGAAGCAAAGAGTGAAGATACCCACCTGTATGAGTTCTTTTGTGGATTTTCAAGTTCTCGGAGCGGGCAAAGACCTTGCCACATCCAGGGAAGGGGCACGGGAAGGGCTTCTCCCCTGTGTGCACTCGGATGTGGTTGACCAGTTTGTATTTGGCTTTGAATGGCTTTCCCTCCCTAGGACATTCCTCCCAGAAGCAGACATGGCTACTCTGCTCTGGTCCCCCGACGTGCTCCACCGTGACATGGTTAACCAGCTCGTGCATGGTGCTGAAAGTTTTGGAGCATGTTTTTTTGGAGGTCTGGTCTTGATCGATCCACTTGCAGATGAGCTCCTGTTTGATGGGCTGCCTCATGTACCTCAAGAACGCCCCTGCAGCGGCTGGGTGGGCGGCAGCAGCTAGGTTGACATTTAAGTTCATAGAGTTGTAGCTGTGGATGGAGGAGGCGGCATAGTGCTCGGGTCTGAAGGGCTCTGGTCGTCCGTAAAGTTCTCCGGCCAAGCCAAGTCGCATCTGGCCATTGAGAGGGTGGTGGACTCCTGGGGTTACCTGCTCGTGAATGCCAGAGAAGAGAGGGTGGCTTGCCCCTTCAGAGTGTCCATAGGTACCAGTGGAGGAAATGAACATGCTGTGGGGGTGGTGGTGGTGGTGGTGATGATGATGGGGGGAGCTGGTGGCCGGGTGCTGCTCGCCTAACATGGCAGAAGTAGACAGCTCCCTCCTGAGGATAAAGTCCCTGCCGCTAGTGTAGCCAGTGTGTGAATGAGCCACAGGATAAGAGACGGGAGCCGGCGAACCAAATGCAGCTGCTGTCTGGGCTTCGGGATGAGCTGGCATATGCTGTGAGGGACTAAGTTTCAGAGCACTAGCTTGGGCCATGTGCTCAGGTCCGAATGGAGTCAGGGCAACTCCAGGGTCACTCCCCAACTCCCCAGGGTGGATGTGGGCAGGGTGGGAGTGAGCTTGATGACTCCCCAGCCCCGGGAAGCCTGTCATAGTCTGATGAGGATGGGCTTGAGCCGCTGCCAAATCCGCTAACCTCAGAGTCTGACTCCTCTTGCTCAAAGGGGGCTCCATCACCACACAATCACGTCCATCCACACTCACTGCTGTTATTTTTCCCCCTCTACCATCCTTCAAAAACATGGGTAGATTAAGCGTTCTTTAACTTCTTTTGTCTGGCTCCCAACTCTGCTTATTCCTTTTCCTACTCTGTCCTCCAGCGATTGGCAGAAAGCGCAGCATTGGAGGCGCACAGTGGGGGCATATAGTTTAGCAATGGCACAGCCGGGATTGGACGGGTTGCCAGGATTGGCAGGAGGCCCGGGCATGTGATTGGCTGGCTGTCAGGCCGCCGCTCAGCGGGGATCCGCCCCCATGCTCTCTGCCTGCATTCCACTTCTCAAACTTCTACTTGCACAAAGTTTTAGTGAACCCTAAACCTGGCAGCAGCCATCACTGGGAGCCGAGCCAGGAGTAGTACAACCTACAGCACGGGTCATCGTGCCAGTGTCATCACTTTTACTGAGGACAGCAAAGGGATAGTAATGACTGCTCTGAATGCTGCTTGTACCAGTAAAGTTTCTTTTTCTAACTAGAGTTGACACCACAGTATGCCAATACCAACCTCAGACTTCTTCAGACAAGTTCCAAAAGTACCTTATGCCCTGGGGGATGGGTGGTACCGTGCAAGCCCAGGACAATGATAAATAATTTACGCACATATTATATCTAATCTATCTAATCTATCTATCTATCTATCTATCTATCTATCTATCTATCTATCTATCTATCTATCTATCTATCTATCTATCTATCTATCTATCTAATCTATTCTATTCTATCTTGCACCGGGCCGGGGATTGTCTTGAGGAGGTTGAGGGGTCATGGGAGGTCACACGGTGAACTTGACAATATCTCCTGACAGGTGTAGGCATTGCATAATAAGTACTCAGAAGGTGTGACAGCGCCTGATGTATATTGCACTTACAGTTATATTTGTGGGTGCATTATCTTAATGTGATTTTTTTTTTTACACATATAAATTAAAAAAAAACATCAGATACTTCTTCCGAGCCATCCGCAGACCTGTACACATTTTCCACAACATATGGGATAAGTAATGATATAATCTGGAAATCGTATTACTGCAGACATTACAATAACATGAGCCTGGCCCCAAATATTGGCAGATGAAAAGGAGAAAAGCTGCCGCTTCAGACTGTGTACACATGAGTAGAGAGAAGTATTTGACACACAGTAATCTAAGCTATTCATTAGGTAATTGTAGATAAATAAATTGTTTCTGTGCATTTTTGAGCTAGAAATTTGTGGATTTGCGACACAACTTTTTTTAAACATTGGTTTATGACAGACATTTGATCTTCTTAAAGTGTTCCATCTTATCAAGCTAATGTATCCCAATCATGACTTTCTTAACTAATATATATATATATATATATATATATATATATATATATATATATATATATATATATATATATATATATATATATATGTAGATGTTTAGATATATAAGTAAAATGTAAAGGTATATATAATATATATTTATGGATACATCTACACATACACACAGTATACTAGTGTAGCAGTAGCATTTTTATAAAGAGCATTTATTCTACTCACTCTTTTATATTTCCCCGGTACTCTACAAGTTCCTTCGCTCCGGTGCATTCTCCTTTACTTTTCTTACTAGAGCCTTTACTTTTATTTAATTACTGACAATTTTATCGGCTTCATTTGTAATGGAAAACTTGTAAAACTAAATGATTGAATCAGGTTGAGCGCTTGGTCTGGCTCCCGCCTTCTTGTGCACCTCTTGTTAAACTCAGCATGCCGGGGATCTGTCATCGATTTACATGTCTTAATTCCAATAAATGTGATCTGCTTCTGTTTATAAGGGGGATAAAATGTAAAACCTTACAAGACGCTCATCATCTAGCTAAAACAATTAAGTCTCAGATATGTGGTAACAAACTATTTTTACAATAAAGTGAAATATAGGTATTTAGAGATGTATTGTCCCTCTAGTGTAACGTGTCCCTCTAGTGTAACTTTACTTACATTTTACATTATTTCTTATATCTATTTTTATGTTTACAGTTTGGATAGAAACAACAAACTACAGTGCGATGTTTTATAGTCTAGGGAAGGTGGGGAATCTGGATATATGTCAAGTATATTGCACTGAGGCAAATCACAAGGTGTTGTCACGAGTATATAGACACTGATCTTGTTATTATAGCATTAATAATATTGACACTAGTCAGGTGGGAGTTTAGAGAAGGACATTTCTTAAGATGATTTATATTGGTAGATGTGCATTGTCTTCAATCTTTCCACATTTTATCAATAACCACCAAAGGGATGGTATCGGAAATCCTTGTTTATTCTCATACAATTGATATTATGCCTATAGTCCCACCACTTATGTATCGAGGAGTAGTTATGTTATTCTGCCAGAAAATGGAGACGTCCTGTCGTATGGGGACCTAAATACTATGCAGCACCTGCTGTCAGGTGTATAAGTCAGTGTTATTCCATTACAGAGTCTAACGTGAGACAATTCAACAATTAATGCTCCATTGTTTAGATAACAGAAAATTAATTCAACACCTTCAACTTATATCCAGTGAAAAGACAAATAAGCCTGAAATTGTAGTAGACAACATAAATTGGTTATATGATAACAAGGAAATGATAAGAATTATTATATTATCATTATTATTATTATTAATAATAATAATAATTTTAATAATAACAACAGCAGCATAATATTTCCAGCAATGTATCATTA
Source organism: Rhinoderma darwinii (assembly GCF_050947455.1). Taxonomy (NCBI): domain Eukaryota; kingdom Metazoa; phylum Chordata; class Amphibia; order Anura; family Rhinodermatidae; genus Rhinoderma; species Rhinoderma darwinii. The sequence continues at coordinate 166,392,528 of NC_134688.1, read as the reverse complement.
TTGCTAGCACTTGTCTCAGAAGTGATCTCAGTATTATGTACCTATGACAGTCCTGTATTATTTAATCGTATTCTCCCATTACTCGGTACAAATAACCGGAGTCGGTGTCAGGCCTATCATAATTCAATTGGCGCTTTGTAAAGTTGTAAAGATGTTTCAGACAGTGACAAGTTGACGGGTTTACGTGAAGCAGCAATATGGGAAACATATGTTCTGTTATTTATGAATGACAGAATAAATTGTCCCTCTAACCCCCTGAAACTCATTTGGAAGTGTAACAGCCCTGGGTACTGGACCCAGCCACCTTCTCCACCACCACCACAGTGCATCAGAGACATGTCCCTATCTACTACATCTACTTTATTTATTTATTTATCCATCCATCCCTCATCTTGTATATTGCTCCATTTATCTCAATCCCCTATTGTCTCAGATCACTAATATCATAAGCACTAGACAGAGCTGATTAGGTATGCCATAGAATATAACTGTGAATAATGTTCTTGTGATTTTCTATGTATCTCCAGGAGGAAGAGGAAAAGTATATGAATGATTACAATAACAATAAATCTATAAGGAAGGGAAGGGGTTATAATGCTACAATTTAATAAGTGACATAAAACACTGCAGCAGCAGGTGACAGCCCCTGCTCTTGTTTTTCGTGTAGAGCAGTGACAGCAGCAGCGCCAGCCCGGGCTCATTTATGCCCCTTAAAAACATTACAATTTTGGCCGACACTTTCACGAGTTCCTCCTTTGATTTTTCAATCTGGTGGCGTTCTTCACTTCAGGGCTATGGCACATCATATGTGGTCTCCCAGCGGTCAGGGGTCGAGTTCCCAAGGAGCGCCCTAAGGTCAGCACTATCAAAGGTACCGTGTAACCTAATATGCTGTGGATGACCATGCTGGAATCCTGAGGTCCTGTCACACAGACAACGGTGCGACCTGCTCTTCTTTTCATCTCCAGTCTGCAACACAATATATTCCATATGGGAAAGAGCAGAGACATTTCTCCATAATAAATCCCATTCTTGGTAGATAACCAATAAACTATCTATCAATCAGCATACAATACAATTTTTCACTTTTATGTTTTTCATTAAACAGTGAATACAACTATAAAAAAAAATATTCGGTAATGTCCAACACACACACAGACACGAAGACGTTATGTAAAGGAGACGGCTGCTGCTGCTGCTGCTACTACTACTACTACTACTACTACTACTACTACTACTACTACTACTACTACTACTACTACTACTACTACTACTACTACTACTACTACTACTGCTGCTGCTGCAACTACTGCTGCTGCTGCTGCTACTACTACTACTACTACTACTACTACTACTACTACTACTACTACTACTACTACTACACCTTTATGATAGACATAAAATATGATGAAATAATTCTAATGGGGTCAGATCAACGTCCTTCCCCAAAAATTAGAGCTACACATACAACAATCATAAGAGTTCTTCAATACTAGCAGATATTACAATGGTGACAGAGACACACAGTCGTTACCCATTTAGACCCAAACGCGACCTGCAGATCTGGTGTTACTTGTACTTCTAGGGACTTGGGAAAAAACACAATCTAAAAAAAAAAAGCTATGTGAAGTGAACGGTGGGCTCTTTCCTTCACACAAAACAGCTTAAGTCTCTGGCATTTGCTGTACAAATGATTGCAGCCTCTGTTTTCTTCCCTTTTCACCCTGTGACATGGGGGAATGGGTTTTGTGGTTTGAGGAGAAATGAAGCACTTCTTTAGAGGGACGGCAGAAGTGACTTTGAACTTGGATCAGCTCCTGTGTTTCCTGCAGAGAGTAGAACTGCTGCCCTTATAGAATAGCAGAAAGCGCCCAGCCCGCGGGGTCTCTGTGCAATTAAGGAATTCCCCCCAAACTTTGTCTGAAGCTGCACACCCTGCACCATACAGCGGGTCTGTGGGAAAACTAGCAGCAAGAGGAGAGTCTCTGAAAGGTAAGCACTGCCATGGCACTGAGTTTAGATGCCAGAGTTCTATATAGTGTTTTCACAATCGGTTAACATGCCCATCACGAATAGCTGTGAGCATAACTCTGAAATGAACTCTATGGCGGTGTAATGCATGGGCTGTGGGTTTCACAATTGTCCTTTGGGAGTTTCACAAAGGACTGAGCAGGATTTGGCATAGATGGCGTGAAGAACGCCTGGCACTGCCCGGGGAAGAGTTACCACTACTGAGCCTTATTAAGGAAGCGATAAACCTACTAGTACAGCCGCACTGGTCCTAGTTAGCTGGCACTTGTGGACAGACATGGAAATGGTTTATGTGCCTCTAGCTCTGAAAATAAACGGACATTAGAAATATCTTATTGTGTTTTCATGTATATTTATATGGATATCATGAACTGATCGAAGCCATCATTTTGTGGGTGTCTAGACTTCACCCCCTAGATGAGAGCCTTTTCACATAAGTTGGGGGTAGGTGGTGCCCATCATTTATTATCCAGATACACATTTATTTGTATATCGAGAAGATTAGTGCGAAAAGCCAGCTTACAAAACCTAATATCAACACAGAGCTGCCAGTCCTCATTGTGCCCCTGTATTGTACATGGAAACATGGGGGTGCGGCTTGTTTTCCTTATTCTGCTGTTGGATCTCTACAAATGATTCATCACCACTACCAGACATGCCAATACAATGATACACATTCACATACACTACCCAGGCACCCTTATCTTCCGGATAGATAGATAGATAGATAGATAGATAGATAGATAGATAGATAGATAGATAGATAGATAGATAGATAGATAGATAGATAGATAGATAGATAGATAGATAGATAGATAGATAGATAGATAGACAGACACTAAACATACCATAGATAGATACATTATAAGTCACTATATACATACAATAGATACATAGTATGAATAGTATTCTATATGTAAAGATAGATCGATATACATTCATGAATAGATCAACACATGCTATATACATAGCATAGATAGATATGATAATAGATAGATAGATAGATAGATAGATAGATAGATAGATAGATAGATAGATAGATAGATAGATAGATAGATAGATAGATAGATACTATATACATTCCATAGATATATCATATGAATACTCTTGTATGTATGTAAAGATAGAATTGATGGAAATATAGATAAATATATATGAAATAGACAGAAACCAAGCACAGCTAGTTAATATGGATGTATGTATTTTTAAATATTATATATATATATATATATATATATATATATATATATATATATATATATACATACACTATAGATATATGATATGCACATGTATGTTTATTAATCGATATATAGAGAGATACACAATAGCAGATAGATAGATAGATAGATAGATAGACAGACAGACAGACAGACAGACAGACAGACAGACAGACAGACAGACAGATAGATAGATAGATAGATAGATAGATAGATAGATAGATAGATTTCTCTCATCAGTAAATTTGATATATATATATATACACACACACACACACACACACACACACACACACACACACACACACACACACACACACACACACACACACACACATATATTCATATTTGCTTCTTAAGGTCACACATATTTACTGGATCTACCTGTGCTGTGTGGTATTTGTAAATTGAATTGATGAAATGCAGGCTGCCAGTAGTAATAGTATGTGTATGTGCCCCCGTATCCCCTGGCAGGCTCATGGCAGGACAGGATGTTGGATATATGTTCCCGTGTGTATGTAACTCAATATAGTTTATTCTACAATGAAGTTTTAGTCCACACATGCTGTAATAAAAGGACAGGGTTCTAGCAAGTAATGTTTCTAATGTGACATAGTAATGCAGCGATAACATAGATGTAACTGAACATGTAGAGCAGCTACTACTAATATTACAGCTATGAAGAATGGATATATTATTATGATACTGCAAAACGAAGACATTTCTATGTATTAAGATTCGGGGGTCTTTGGAAATGAGACAGAAGCCCTTTATTACTACCCATTTGCTCACTTTATAATCCTCACAAAAGAGGTCAGAACTATAATAATACAATGATTGTGCCGGACTATACATCCACTACTAGAGGGGAGCACACAAGCGTCTCCCCAGTAGATCGCGGTACCGGAGCAGCTCCCGGGTGGGGGCGCCTGCCGGGGACGAGCTGTATACCTGATTGGCAGGAGAACTGGGAAGTGCTCCAAACATGTCTCCAGTCTCCCCAGCCAATGGGCTAGCTGACAGAGCACGGTCGGGCAGCTGTTAAAGGGGGCGGACACGGCAGGCCAGTCAGAGAGTAGCGCACACGGGGGAGGAGGGGTTGTGATAAGACAAAATGCACTAAAAACAAAACATAAAGCCGCCCGCACTGACCACGTCCACTGACCGGACGAGCAGCGCCAACAAAAGCCACGGGAAGGAGGAAGACAAGTGCTCCGCAGACAATGAGCCCCGCACTGTCCGCCCGTCATGTGCCGCTGCTCTGAGATCACTTGTCTTTTCTGCTTGTTTGTGTTGTGCTCCACCACCTCCCCCTTCCCGAGCTTCCTCCTCCTCCTCCCTCCTCCCTGAGCTGCAACTTAAAGAAAGAAGAAGACGAGAAAGAGGAGCATCTGCCGCCCGAGCCTTCATCTGGGGGGAATCTGAGCCCAGTTCCCCGACTGAGAGGCACTGAGATCGGGGACGAGGAAGGAGGAGGGAGAGTTGGATGCAGGCGATGATCACATTGCAGGGAGCTCAGTCTAGAGGAGGACTCTTATGATGCGGGAGGTGCAGTGACTACTCCAGGATACAGGGAGACTTCTCTCTATTATTGCTCTTCTACTTGTGACTACTTCTCCGCTCCATTATATCACACGACACACTTCTAATAAGAGACATGTTGCTGGACGCCGGCCCTCAGTTCCCGGCCCTGGGTGTGGGCACATTTGCGCGGCACCACCATCATCATCACCATCATCATGCCGCGGTTGCAGCGGCGGCGGCAGCTGCTGCGGAGATGCAGGAACGGGAGTTGAGTCTGGCGCAGAACAGCTTTGTGGAGCCGGCGCACATGGGCGCATTCAAGCTCAACCCCGGCGGTGGCTCCGGGGGAAGCAGCGGTAGCGGAGGAGGATCTGGGTCTGCTGGGGGAGCAGGAGGCAACGGACCCCATGACTTGTCCCCCCCGGGGCAGAGCTCGGCTTTCACTTCCCAGGCTGGATACCCAACATCCGCCCTGGCTCCACACGCAGCGTATACGGGCGCAGCGTTTAACAGCCCGCGGGACTTCTTATTCCGAGGACGCGGCTTTGCAGAGGGGACTACGGCTACAGGAGGGGGGCAGCATGGCTTGTTTGGCCCCCCAGCAGGTAGCCTTCATCACCACCCCCACCACCACCAGCTCCCGCATGGGGAGCACCCGCAGGGTCACCTGCTTTTCCCCGGCATCCATGAACAGCACGCTGCAGCCTCCCAAAACGCACTTGGCGGACAAATGAGGCTAGGACTGCCGGGCGAGGTGTTCGGCAGGACAGAGCAATACAGGCAGGTGTCTAGCCCTAGAGGAGACCCTTACACCGCTGCCCAGCTACACAACCAGTATGGCCCAATGAATATGGGAATGAACATGGCAGCCCATCACCACCACCATCACCACCACCACCCTGGGGCCTTCTTCAGGTACATGAGGCAGCAGTGCATCAAGCAGGAGCTCATCTGCAAGTGGATAGACCCCGAGCAGCTCAGCAACCCTAAGAAAAGCTGCAATAAGACATTCAGCACCATGCATGAGCTGGTCACCCATGTGTCTGTGGAGCATGTGGGGGGACCTGAGCAGAGCAACCACATCTGCTTCTGGGAGGAATGCTCCAGGGAGGGAAAGCCATTCAAAGCCAAATACAAACTGGTCAACCACATCCGAGTGCACACAGGGGAGAAGCCCTTCCCGTGCCCCTTCCCTGGATGTGGCAAGGTCTTTGCCCGCTCCGAAAACCTAAAAATCCACAAAAGAACTCATACAGGTAGGTGCACTGAAGAAAAAAAATTATCACCGCTAATGCCACTATTATAGACTTCTATTAGCTGATGCCTCTATTATAGACTTCTATTAGCTGATGCCACTATTATAGACTTCTATTAGCTGATGCCACTATTATAGACTTCTATTAACTGATGCCACTATTATAGACTTCTATTAGCTGATGCCACTATTATAGACTTCTATTAGCTGATGCCACTATTATAGACTTCTATTAGCTGACGCTGGCACACAGGATCCTATATTATTTGTAGGTACGTTTTGGTTGATCCCTGATTCTTATCAGCTATGAAAGGAGAAAACATTTTACACGTTAATTTTAAATTATTTTTATTAGAATTGATTTTTATTTTACGGTGCTTCACCTCTCACCTGCACTATTTAAATATGTGAAAAATATAGTACTATAGCATAGAAAAGACGGGATATAATAATTATTATTATTCTCAATTTAAATGTAAAGGCGCAGCTCTTGAATGATCACATCTGGCAGATATGAATATCTATTTAATATTATTAATAGTAATAATAAAATGTCTTGATGTGTGGCACGTTTTGAGTGTTTGTAAATATTTGCGATTGGTAATAGAGTAAAGATTAGCCGGATGTGTGAGGATTGATGGTAGGTGCGAGACGAGATTTAGCAAGGTTTAGCATGAAGGGCATTTCTTTCAACGGAAAGTCAGCATTAAACTCGTTCTATCTGAGCAGATGTCGTTTATAAACAATTTAGGTGCTAATGGAATTTAATGCTAAGTGGATTCCCTCCAAATGGGGGATATTTGAGCGATCACACCTCTAAATTGCTCCAAACAGCATAACATTTGGATATGCAGAGATTGGGGGAAGGGAGAGGCGGTGAGAATCAAATGGATGCATTTGAATGTCTTTACCCGTTTACAAGCTGCTTGTTTACCCCACCTGGGAACATCAGCAGAACAATCTCCTCCTGAGCAGTTTGGAAAGAGATGTTAATTGTTGATTCATTTGCAAACTACTGGGAGGTTCTCCCTCACATTTACTGCCGCAGGAAAAGATTTTTATCTAGATGTTCTATCCATATGAGGAAATATTAAAACCTGTTGGAAAATTCCGCAGCAGTTTTTGTAGGACTCGATGACAATGTACTGCCTTTTTTCACAGGAGAGAAGCCGTTCCAGTGTGAATTTGAAGGTTGCGACAGGCGATTCGCCAACAGTAGCGACAGAAAGAAACACATGCATGTCCACACCTCGGACAAGCCATATCTGTGCAAGATGTGCGACAAGTCCTACACTCATCCCAGCTCCTTGAGGAAACACATGAAGGTAATGGCCGAAACCTTTATTATATCATGTTACCTGGATGGGGGAGGGGGTGCAGATGAGTAGGGGCTTGAAGTAATGTCTGGAATAACTGGTAGGTGTTAGAAAACGAATCTGTGGCTTCTGCTGCTATTATGTCACTGTAGGCTGGCACTCGTAAGAGGGAAAACTACTAGAGGGGCCCACCTTTATCCAGAGCAGAGTTCATAATGTGTTACCTTACATCGTATGGAACTGACATGGTTTCCCTTTCTCCACAGGTGCATGAGTCTTCTCCTCAAGGGTCCGAGTCGTCACCCGCCGCCAGCTCCGGCTATGAATCCTCCACCCCCCCGGGTCTGGTGTCCCCCAACACTGAGACACAAAGTACCAACTTGTCCCCGGCCACAGCAGCGGTATCTGGAGTGCACAGTGGGGCTGGGGGGCCTCTCTCCTCAAACTTCAACGAGTGGTATGTGTAGGCGCCATTACTGGAGGCCACCAGAGACAATGTAGGTCTCCCAATCCACCAGCCAGTTGCCTGCTGTGTGCGGACACTCCTGAAGGAAGAAGCACAGTCAGGGTGAACCTCTGCACAGGTCTAAAAACGACGCATGAAGAGAGAGAAGCTAACAGAATCTATTTATTCCCCCGATATCTACCCCAAAGAACAAGTGATTATACTCTGCAGACCCCCTACTCTATGTAAATATCACCCCCCCCCCCCCCCCTTCAGAGGGGACAGGACGTTTTATCCGGCTGCAGGACAAGTGCTGAACTCTCTCTTGACTCCCTTTACGTTAATGGAGAAGAGTTGCTTTTATTCTATTTTATTTTCTTTTGTATTGTGCTCTTGGTATTGTGTCCTTTTTTCTAAAGAAAATCTGATTGTAAATTTCCGTGCAACTGGGCTGGGAAATAATAAAACTCTGTGCCAAAGTCTTCACTCTGTTTCTTCAGGCACCGCCAGGCCGGCAGTGCTCAGACACAGGCTTGTGAATGTCACTTTACGTTACACGTGATGTTGTTCGTACTTTTCCACGTTCCATTCGTTGCTTACTCTATGAAGAACGGTGGGGACGAAACGTTGTGCAGTCGGCGTCTATCCCTGTACATAGCCCCCGCCATATTTATCCAGTTGAAATTAAATTATGCTATTAACTTGCTACAGAGGAACACTATTTATAAAGAATGGTTCTTAACTATAAATATGTACAATTGTGAGCGGAAAATGTTTTCAGTTTTTTTTTTCTTATTTAAAGTGGTTTCATCATTTCTGTGCCCTGTTTTGAGAGTAATGCATACAGACCTATAATAAATTGTGTTGAAACTGCATAATTCAATTGTCTGACTCTTGATCTAAGCAGCAAATAATCTCAATGGGAGGGAGAAATAAACGTTATAATAGTTTTCTTTATATGAATGTCGTGAAACTTCTGAGTCTCTTTACTGTGTATTTAATATGCAAATGGTTTGGTTATATTAAAATACAAACGAAATTTTTTTTTTTACATATTAAAATTAGCTACTAAAGAAATGTAGGGCCTGCTCAGTGTCGTTATGTCTTCTACAAATTAGTCATAGAAATAAAATCGGGAATACGTTCACTCACGATTTATTTTTTTTTAAAATATATCCGTCCTAGTTCTGACATATTAATGGTTACTGATTCGTAGTGATAGATGTCATGACCTTCTATAGCGCTGTGTAATGTGCTACAAACGGATGAAAGCTGAATAAACACGCAACTGTCAATACATAACGGAAACTAAATTGTAGCAGAGCCCTGTCCATACGAGCACACAATCCAACGCCTAGACTAGAGCCAAGACGTCTATAAGGAAAGCCTGAGACTCAGTCGGGAGGGTTTATTGGGGACTGGCACTTGCCATATCTAGAAGCCTGAGCTACTCCAGTCCTACACTTCACTTTCTGCATGTGTGGAAGGTCACTTATTTAAAACCGCATTATAAAATAATTACAAATGGCTTTCATTTCAAAGACTGAATATAAAAACAATGCAGAACAGCAACCACAGATCGCGATTGCAATTATTGCGAGGATATGGTAGAGATTGAACATCCACATAAATAAGGATTTCTTCCTATTGTTCCTGATGCCGCTTTAGTGTCTGTTTTAGAAATGTGACTAGTGTGACTGAGGGCTTATGAAATGCGGCGCTCACAAGGTACCAGGGTACACCCCAGATACCCGCAGCTTCTGTTTTAACGCTTGACTTTCTGCGGGATCCTGTGTCACCGTCCAGACTGGCCATGACCTTGAACTTGACAGTGACCTTTCATGTCTCTTCTAAATCCGAGTCGTCCTCTCAGCTGCTTACTGAATGCCTGACATAGGCGGGCAGCTTCTCTTATTAAGGATTACCAGCTCTGCTACATACGCTGCTATATAGAGACTTCTGATCATAGAGGGAACGATCCGAGAAGAGGGAGCTGCTTTCTGCTGTGCTGCAGATAGAGACGCTGCAATACTGTGCACCAACCGGGCTGTGTGTGACGACGCGCTGCCAGCAGCACCAGCCACATCACAGGCTTCATGCCACTTCCATGATGATGATGATGATGATGATAATGATACGTCTGCTTTCTTTTACTCCCACATCTTTTGTCTGTGCTACAGTCCCATACGGATAATACACACGCCACACATTTGAAGGTGCTTATACTTAGCAGTTATGAGATGTTCCACATTATTCGCCAAATCCTTCTTTAGACATGAAATGTTCTCAGAATTCAGCAATATGGGGGGGGGGGATAAGTGAGGGGGAAGGGGGCGCTAATAAATGTCGCATGTTATGCCATTCTTGTGTTCAGTATACATGTATATTAAATTTGGTTGGCACTGTTCATTTAATATGACGCTGATACATTGCAATGCTTGGGTGCTCTTATACCAGGGCGTGCATCTATCATTTTCTATTAATCTAATCTATCGAAACAATTTTCATAATATTACAATTATTGTTATTATTAATATTATTATTTGTTACTTCTGTTACTGAAGCTATAGAAACTGTAAATAATAAAAATACAAGGCAGCTCTTGGAAACATTTTGCTGCTGAAGTGTTCACAGGAAGCCTGATGTTGTCCTTTCACGTTAACGCCGCTTTATTTTAGGTTTAAGAGAATATTACATTTTATTGGGGCTTGTAATTGGAAAGTATTCAGTAACCCATTGCTACAAAATAGTATTCTGGGGAAGTCTATGGGCTTTACCGCTGCACAACTCTGATTATTACGCCACACAATTATGATTTTACTATTTCTCAAATATCTGACACCAACACATATCCCCTTGCTCCTCCTATTAATAATTGAAACACCTACACATTTCTGTACCATGCTGGGAATGGTCAGTAACTTGCAGCTCCAGGCTCAACATAGTAGTTTCATGTATATTTCAAGAGAACAACAAGATCTGAAGCGCTATGATTTATATATGACATGTACCTTTAAAATAAACTATATCTTATATATGACATATATCTGCACAGAAATGATGTGGAATACACATACATGCTTAAACAGGGGGTATTAGTGTAATCTGTTTATGTGTACCAGAGGTGGGTGTGTAATTTGGTACAACTCACTTTAATTTTACAATCTTTTTTTGTTTTATTATACTTTATTGAGTTGAAATGTTGCACAAAAGAACAAGACGTATAAATGGAGTGTGTATGTATATTGTATCTACTATATGTATGTGCAACCTACTGATCATACAGAATACTGCTACTACCACCGCCAATAACATTAATACAGTAGTTATCATTAGTGTTTATGCAAGTGTTTGGTAACAGAATGACCTTTATTGCAAATTAGTATTTTCCTTATGGTGCTTCCCTAGACTCTGATATTGTTAGTTTGTGTAATGTTTTACACTATAAAATAATGTCTCAGTTTTGGACATTGTTTTATATATACCTTATTATTAGAGGAGGGATATATCATAACTTCATGCCTGTGAGACCAGTCGTACACATGGGGTCTGGTAGCAGAGCGCCTTAGAAGATTTACTGGTCACGCAGGTTATATCTACTTCACTGTAAACCGTCCTAAATTAATTTTCCCTTACTTGGCTTAGTGTCAAGATGCATTCCTTGAAGTTGTGTTGCATGTGGCTGGTACGAGCTGCTGGGTGACCTGTAGGGAAAGACTAGTGAAAGGTCAGCCCCATGCAGTGACCAGACTCCGGCTCATGACTAGTTCAGACTGATCCGATATTGATCCAGGGAATGGAGAGGCGCAACGTTATGTCAGGACTGCTAATCAGCGCAACACTGCTGTAGGGAATGTCGCACAGCAACATCACAGTCCGCTGTCAGTACCTTTTGCCGGTATACAGTATATAGAAGGATAAAGAATTGAGAATGCCAAGTGTATACTGAACGTGTGAGCATGACGTGTTCGATTGCGGGCTCCATCCACCTTATATTTTGCAGGTTGTTACAAGGTAGAACAATATCCCATCACATTTATTTGTTTTTAATTCTTTTTATCGATAATTTGAAATTCACTGATAATTTGGATAATATTACATTTGACAACATGTATATGTTGTATTTGTCAACTATCGTTGTAATATACAACATTCTAGCGTTAAATCCCCGCGCAATAGGGGGCGTAATGGGGCATTTTGTTCATAGCATGTATGATAACAAAATATTTAATCACAATATTTTGATATAGTAGTAGAAAAAGTTTTAGATTTTATATATATATTATTTTTTTATTTAAATAAAATCTCAATCAAATAGGAACAGAAATATAATCTGTGTGGGAGTAACGATTCGTCAGTTAAATGCAATTTATAAAGATACATATCAGATTGGTTATATATAATCTATCGGATAAATATCATAACAGTTCCATATGGTACATTAGTTCTAGATTACAAATCTTTCATATGATATAAAAGGTCAGTTATGTACATATAATTTAGATAACATGTGAACATTTATACGATATTTAACTAATATAATATGATGTATTAAATGTATTTTGCACATAATGTGCAGCATATATAATATCATATATACAAACCATATATGATCAGTTATTTATTATTGATATGTATACAACTATATAGCTGTTATATATAATACATCATATTAGTTGTGAATAACATGAGACATAGCTATAGAAATGTTATTTTATATATATATATATATATATATATATATATATATATATATATATATATATATATATATGAATATGTCATCTCTAACGGATATTATATATATACATATATATATACACACACACATTTATATCAGTAATTCCATCTTTTAATTTCGTTAATTCTAATATATATATACATATATATATATATATATATATATATATATATGAGTTTGAAATTATGGTGATATAACATATGTTGGTTATTAAAAGTTTCATATCAACTATCAATTATATACAACATATATGAGTTATATATAGCATATATCAATGTATATAGTATATTCAAAATAAATATCTGTAATATGACGCATATATGTATATATATATACATATATATGATTCTATGTATAATATTTCATATCAGTTCTGTATATGAGCTTTATATGATAACTCAATTACATTCATACATAGATGCAATAGAAAAGAAATAGGCATGTTGTAGTGACACGGAGATGTGCAGCTGAGTGGAAGCGATAAAATACGTGCAGTTAACGCATAAACCGACAATGCTCATCAAGAGCGGTTCTTTCTGCAGCCTAATGCTAGGGCTTTATATATATATAATCTCACTGCCTCATCGGGCAAAGCAAGCTAGGGGGCGAAGTGCAGGGACCCCGAGTCCCCGACTGGCCAGACATTCCCATACAATACAAGCTTCCTCCAAGCAGAGATCAAACGTAGCTGGGCCGAGAAACACAGGAAGCCCCAGCACAACTTAAACAAAAGCGTCATATCTGTGCGAAAACAAGAGCCAAATCAGGCGCACATGCTGCAAATCCACCCGCGGAGAGAAGAAAGAATGAGATCATGGCAGCGATCCTTTCATATGCCTCAGACACAACAAGAAGTGGGGGGCAGCGCAATGCACGGGAGACAGGAAATGTACCATCTAGCCCTAAATGCCTCCACCTGTGCGCCCGTGTACCCGGAGGCATGGCACCCCTGCATGCTGCTTCCCCGGTCCCTAGCCTCTATTATCCGTAGAAGAATTTACAGGCAACGTCAGGATCAACAATATTAGATGGTTTATTATTAACCCCTTTAATAAACTGCAGGGCAATTTGCAATACAGTAATAATGCAGCAAGTGTCCGGGATTAACCTGTCCCAGGGATCATATTATGGGATTAGAAATACACAAATATGTAAAGACATTTATTATTATTGCTACAAAGGCAAAAGGAGGAAAACAAACATGTCATCATTCTACATTTATGGATATATTGTGACTTTAGAATTCCATGTGTGTTCTATATATATATATATATATATATATATATATATATATATATATATATATATATATATATATGTGTATAATTGCGTGTGTGTGTATATATATATATATATATATATATATATATATGAGCATATATATATATATGAGCACGTGAATATAAGGTTATAGCACATTAGTATTTTAGTATTACTGTGTACAATACACATGTGAGAACTTGAGTATAATGTGACGTTGGTACTAGTTGAGTACAAATATATCTGTGAGGAAATGGACATAAATTCATATTACTACTACATATGCAAAACACATTTGTGAGAACCTGGAAATAAAGTTCCATTACTACTACATTGTTATACTATACACTATATGGCCAAAAGTATGTGGACACCCCTTCTAATTGTTCAGTTCAGGTGTTTCAGCCACACACATTGCAAACAAGTGCATAAAATCAAGCACACAGCCATACAATCTCCATAGACAAATATATATATATTTTTTATTCTCAATTTATATGATTACAGAAATTAGAAAGTACTGAAGAGGGAAAAATAACAGAAATACAAAAACTCATTGTAGTCCCATATTCATCCTCAGTTAGAGGTCATAACCATGGACAAACACCTCCCCCCCCCCCCCCCAATAAAACAACAACCAAAAAAAACTGCTGATTTTTCATATTGTATATCCACCTCACTCTAAATATCAGAAGATTAAGCAGATCTTTCCAGTTTACATCTGATATAATATTATGCCACAAAGGAGGCATTAGTAGTAAATTTATTTTTATACACAGAGGTCCTCAATTCATAACTATCCCCAAATCTAAATAGTATGACCGGAGACATCCGGATAACCAACTTGTGCATAAGTTTTAACTTTTCAATCACTTCGTTCCAATATAAATAGATTTTTGAATATTTCCAAGGCATATGGTATAAATCAACCCTGTTATCAAAACCTTAGTTTATGTATCATAAGGATAAATTTTACAAAAAAATAATCCTATACATTTCTGAAAACCTGAGAAATCTCAGAAGCTTTAGGATACACTAGCTTTTATACCCGGCACTGCTCGGGAGGTTGACTTACAGTATAGAGTAAAGGTCACTATTTAAATACCTCTCAGTATGAATTTAATTGCTAGAGAGTGTAAATAATGTTATTGGAAGCATAATAAGAAATGAAATGAAGCAATATATTAATTGCAGATTTATATAGTGTTGATTTAGGACTGCATGTTTCTATTCACACGCTTTCTAACTTTTAATTTGTACAATTAGACCCCCCATATAGACAGTCACAGTGACCCCCATATAGACAGTCATAGTGACCCCCCATATAAAGACAGTCACAGTGCCCCCCCATATAGACAGTCACAGTGACCCCCCATATAGACAGTCACAGTGACCCCCCCATATAGACAGTCACAGTGACCCCCCCATATAGACAGTCACAGTGACTCCCCATATAAAGACAGTCACAGTGACCCCCAATATAGAGTCACAGTGACCCCCAATATAGACAGTCACAGTGACCCCCCATATAGACAGTCACAGTGACCCCCCCATATAGACAGTCACAGTGACCCCCCCATATAGACAGTCACAATGACTCCCCATATAAAGACAGTCACAGTGCCCCCATATAAAGATAGTCACAGTGACCCCCTATATAGACAGTCACAGTGACCCCCTATATAGACAGTCACAGTGACCCCCCATATAAAGACAGTCACAGTGCCCCCCATATAGACAGTCACAGTGCCCCCCCGTATAAAGACAGTCACAGTGACCCCCTCATATAGACAGTCACAGTGACCCCCGAATAAAGACAGTCACAATGCCCCCATATAAACAGTCACAGTGCCCCCCATATAAAGACAGTCACAGTGACCCCCCCATATGGACAGTCACAGTGACCCCCCATATAAAGACAGTCACAGTGACCCCCCCATATAAAGACAGTCACAGTGACCCCCTATATAGACAGTCACAGTGACCCCCCATATAGACAGTCACAGTGACCCCCCATATAGACAGTCACAGTGACCCCCCATATAGACAGTCACAGTGCCCCCCATATAAAGACAGTCACAGTGACCCCCCATATAAAGACAGTCACAGTGACGCCCCCATATAGACAGTCACAGTGACCCCCCATATAGACAGTCACAGTGACCCCCCCATATAGACAGTCACAGTGATCCCCCCATATAGACAGTCACAATGAATCCCCATATAAAGACAGTCACAGTGACCCCCCCATATAGACAGTCACAGTGACCCCCCATATAGACAGTCACAGTGACCCCCCATATAAAGACAGTCACAGTGCTCCCCCATATAAAGACAGTCACAGTGCCCCCCCCATATAGACAGTCACAGTGACGCCCCATATAGACAGTCACAGTGACCCCCTATATAGACAGTCACAGTGACCCCCTATATAGACAGTCACAGTGACCCCCCATATAAAGACAGTCACAGTGCCCCCCATATAGACAGTCACAGTGCCCCCCCCGTATAAAGACAGTCACAGTGACCCCCCATATAGACAGTCACAGTGACCCCCGAATAAAGACAGTCACAGTGACCCCCATATACAGTTACAGTGACCCCCCATATGAACAGTCACAGTGCCCCCATATAAAGACAGTCACTGTGCCCCCCATATAAAGACAGTCATAGTGACCCCCCATATAAAGACAGTCATAGAGACCCCCCATATAAAGACAGTCACAGTGCCCCCCATATAAAGACAGTCACAGTGCCCTCCCATATAGACAGTCACAGTGACCCCCCCCATATAAAGACAGTCACAATGCCCCCCATATAAAGACAGTCACAGTGCCCCCATATAAAGACAGTCACAGTGACCCCCCCATATAGACAGTCACAGTGACCCCCCATATAAAGACAGTCACAGTGACCCCCATATAGACAGTTACAGTGTCCCCCCCATATGGACAGTCACAGTGACTCCCCATGTAAAGATAGTCACAGTGACCCCCCATATAAAGACAGTCACAGTGCCCCCATATAAAGACAGTCACAGTGACCCCCCATATGGACAGTCATAGTGACCCCTCATATGAAGACAGTCACAGTGACCCCCCATATAAAGACAATCACAGTGCCCCCCATATAAAGACAGTCACAGTGCCCCCCATATACAGACAGTCACAGTGACCCCCCCATATAAAGACAGTCACAGTGCCCCCAATATAAAGACAGTCACAGTGCCCCCCCATATAGACAGTCACAGTGACCCCCATATAAAGACAGTCACAGTGACCCCCCCATATAAAGACAGTCAGTGCCCCCCATATAAAGACTGTCACAATGCCCCCATATAAAGACAGTCACAGTGCCCCCCATATAAAGACAGTCACAGTGACCCCCCATATGGACAGTCACAGTGACCCCCCATATAAAGACAGTCACAGTGACCCCCCCATATAAAGACAGTCACAGTGCCCCCCATATAAATACAGTCACAGTGACCCCCTATATAGACAGTCACAGTGACCCCCCATATAGACAGTCACAGTGACCCCCCATATAGACAGTCACAGTGACCCCCCATATAAAGACAGTCACAGTGACCCCCCATATAGAGAGTCAGAGTGACCCCCCATATAGACAGTCACAGTGACCCCCATATAAAGACAGTCACAGTGACCCCCCATATAAAGACAGTCACAGTGACGCCCCCATATAGACAGTCACAGTGACCCCCCATATAGACAGTCACAGTGACCCCCCCATATAGGCAGTCACAGTGATCCCCCCATATAGACAGTCACAATGACTCCCCATATAAACAGTCACAGTGACCCCCCATATAGACAGTCACAGTGACCCCCCCATATAGACAGTCACAGTGACCCCCCATATAAAGACAGTCACAGTGCCCCCCATATAAAGACAGTCACAGTGCCCCCCCATATAGACAGTCACAGTGACCCCCCATATAGACAGTCACAGTGCCCCCCATATAGACAGTCACAGTGACCCCCCATATAAAGACAGTCACAGTGCCCCCCCATATAGACAGTCACAGTGACCCCCCATATAGACAGTCACAATGACCCCCCCATATAGACAGTCACAGTGACCCCCATATAGACAGTCACAGTGACCCCCATATAGACAGTCACAGTGACTCCCCCTATAAAGACAGTCAGTGACCCCCCATATAGACAGTCACAGTGACCCCCATATAGACAGTCACAGTGACCCCCCATATAAAGACAGTCACAGTGCCCCCCATATATACAGTCACAGTGCCCCCCATATAGACAGTCACAGTGACCCCCATATAGACAGTCACAGTGACCCCCCATATAAAGACAGTCACAGTGACCCCCATATAGACAGTCACAGTGACCCCCCCCCCCATATAAAGACAGTCACAGTGACCCCCCATATAAAGACAGTCACAGTGACCCCCTATATAGACAGTCACAGTGACCCCCCCATATAGACAGTCACAGTGACCCCCCATATAGACAGTCACAGTGACCCCCCATATAAAGACAGTCACAGTGCCCCCCCATATATACAGTCACAGTGACCCCCCATATAGACAGTCACAGTGACCCCCATATAGACAGTCACAGTGACCCCCATATAGACAGTCACAGTGACCCCCCATATAAAGACAGTCACAGTGCCCCCCCATATAGCCAGTCACAGTGACCCCCCATATAGACAGTCACAGTGACTCCCCATACAAAAGACAGTCACAGTGACCCCCCCCCATATCGACAGTCACAGTGACCCCCCATATAGACAGTCACAGTGATCCCCCACATAAAGACAGTCACAGTGCCCCCCATATATACAGTCACTGTGACCCCCATATAGACAGTCACAGTGCCCCCCATATAGACAGTCACAGTGACCCCCATATAGACAGTCACAGTGACCCCCATATAGACAGTCACAGTGACCCCCCATATAAAGACAGTCAAAGTGACCCCCATATAGACAGTCACAGTGACCCCCCCATATAAAGAAAGTCACAGTGCCCCCATATAAAGATAGTCACAGTGACCCCCTATATAGACAGTCACAGTGACCCCCTATATAGACAGTCACAGTGACCCCCCATATAAAGACAGTCACAGTGACCCCCCATACAAAGACAGTCACAGTGACCCCCCATCTAAAGACAGTCACAGTGATCCCCATATAGACAGTTACAGTGACCCCCCCATATGGACAATCACAGTGACCCCCCCCATATAAAGACAGTCACAGTGACCCCCCATATAAAGACAGTCACAGTGCCCCCCATATAAAGACAGTCACAGTGACCCCCCATATAAAGACAGTCACAGTGGCCCCCCATATATAGACAGTCACAGTGACCCCCCACATAAAGACAGTCACAGTGCCCCCCATATATACAGTCACTGTGACCCCCATATAGACAGTCACAGTGCCCCCCATATAGACAGTCACAGTGACCCCCATATAGACAGTCACAGTGACCCCCATATAGACAGTCACAGTGACCCCCCATATAAAGACAGTCAAAGTGACCCCCATATAGACAGTCACAGTGACCCCCCCATATAAAGAAAGTCACAGTGCCCCCATATAAAGATAGTCACAGTGACCCCCTATATAGACAGTCACAGTGACCCCCTATATAAAGACAGTCACAGTGCCCCCCATATAGACAGTCACAGTGCCCCCCGTATAAAGACAGTCAAAGTGACCCCCCCATATACAGTTACAGTGACCCCCCATATGAACAGTCACAGTGCCCCCATATAAAGACATTCACTGTGCCCCCCCATATAAAGACAGTCATAGTGACCCCCCATATAAAGACAGTCATGGAGACCCCCCATATAAAAACAGTCACAGTGCCCCCCATATAAAGACAGTCACAGTGACCACCCATATGGACAGTCATAGTGACCCCCCATATAAAGACAGTCACAGTGACCCCCCATATAAAGACAGTCACAGTGCCCCCCATATAGACAGTCACAGTGCCCCCCGTATAAAGACAGTCAAAGTGACCCCCCCATATACAGTTACAGTGACCCCCCATATGAACAGTCACAGTGCCCCCATATAAAGACATTCACTGTGCCCCCCCATATAAAGACAGTCATAGTGACCCCCCATATAAAGACAGTCATGGAGACCCCCCATATAAGACAGTCACAGTGCCCCCGATATAAAGACAGTCACAGTGACCACCCATATGGACAGTCATAGTGACCCCCCATATAAAGACAGTCACAGTGACCCCCCATATAAAGACAGTCACAGTGACCCCCCATATAAAGACAGTCACAGTGCCCCCCATATATAGACAGTCACAGTGACCCCCCATATAAAGACAGTCACAATGCCCCCCATATAAAGACAGTCAAAGTGACCCCATATAAAGACAGTCACAGTGACCCCCCCATATAGACAGTCACAGTGACCCCCCATATAAAGACAGTCACAGTGACCCCCATATAGACAGTTACAGTGACCCCCCATATGGACAGTCACAGTGACTCCCCATGTAAAGATAGTCACAGTGACCCCCCATATAAAGACAGTCACAGTGCCCCCATATAAAGACAGTCACAGTGACCCCCCATATGGACAGTCATAGTGACCCCCCATATAAAGACAGTCACAGTGCCCCCCATATAAAGACAGTCACAGTGCCCCCCATATAAAGACAGTCACAGTGCCCCCCCATATAGACAGTCACAGAGACCCCCATATAAAGACAGTCACAGTGACCCCCCCATATAAAGACAGTCAGTGCCCCCCCATATAAAGACAGTCACAATGCCCCCCATATAAAGACAGTCACAGTGCCCCCCATATAAAGACAGTCACAGTGACCCCCCCCATATGGACAGTCACAGTGACTCCCCATATAAAGACAGTCACAGTGACCCCCCATATAAAGACAGTCACAGTGACCCCCCATATAAAGACAGTCACAGTGCCCCCCATATAAAGACAGTCACAGTGACCCCCCCCCCATATGGACAGTCACAGTGACTCCCCATATAAAGACAGTCACAGTGACCCCCCATATAAAGACAGTCACAGTGACCCCCCATATAAAGACAGTCACAGTGACCCCCAATGTAGACAGTCACAGTGACCCCCCATATAAAGAGTCACAGCGACCCCCATATAGACAGTCACAGTGCCCCCATATAAAGACAGTCACAGTGACCCACCATATAAAGACAGTCACAGTGACGCCCCCATATAGACAGTCACAGTGACCCCCCCATATAGACAGTCACAGTGACCCCCCATATAGACAGTCACAGTGACCCCCTATATAAAGACAGTCACAGTGACCCCCCATATAAAGACAGTCACAGTGACCCCCCATCTAAAGACAGTCACAGTGATCCCCATATAGACAGTTACAGTGACCCCCCCATATGGACAATCACAGTGACCCCCCCATATAAAGACAGTCACAGTGCCCCCATATAAAGACAGTCACAGTGACCCCCTATATAGACAGTCACAGTGACCCCCCATATAAAGACAGTCACAGTGCCCCCCATATAGACAGTTACAGTGACCCCCCATATGGACAGTCACAGTGACCCCATATAAAGATAGTCACAGTGTCCCCCCATATAAAGACAGTCACAGTGACCCCCCATATAGACAGTCACAGTGACCCCCATATAAAGACAGTCACAGTGCCCCCCATATAGACAGTTACAGTGACCCCCTATATAAAGACAGTCACAGTGCCCCCCATATAAAGACAGTCACAGTGACCACCCATATGGACAGTCATTGTGACCCCCCATATAAACACAGTCACAGTGACCCCCCATATAAAGACAATCACAGTGACCCCCCATATAAAGACAGTCACAGTGACCCCCCATATAAAGACAGTCACAGTGCCCCCCATATAAAAACAGTCACAGTGCCCCCCATATAAAGACAGTCACAGTGACCCCCATATAGACAGTCACAGTGACCCCCCATATAAAGACAGTCACAGTGACCCCCCATACAAAGACAGTCACAGTGACCCCCCATCTAAAGACAGTCACAGTGATCCCCATATAGACAGTTACAGTGACCCCCCCATATGGACAATCACAGTGACCCCCCCCATATAAAGACAGTCACAGTGACCCCCCATATAAAGACAGTCACAGTGCCCCCCATATAAAGACAGTCACAGTGACCCCCCATATAAAGACAGTCACAGTGGCCCCCCATATAAAGACAGTCACAGTGACCCCCCATATAAAGACAGTCACAGTGACCCCCATATAGACAGTTACAGTGACCCCCCCCCCCATATGGACAGTCACAGTGCCCCCCATATAAAGACAGTCACAGTGACCCCCCATATAAAGACAGTCACAGTGACCCCCCATATAGACAGTCACAGTGACCCCCCATATAGACAGTCACAGTGCCCCCCATATATACAGTCACAGTGACCCCACAGATAGACAATCACAGTGACCCCCCATATAGACAGTCACAGTGCCCCCCATATAGACAGTCACAGTGACCCCCATATAGACAGTCACAGTGACCTCTCATATAAAGACAGTCACAGTGACCCCCATATAGACAGTCACAGTGACCCCCCCCCCATATAAAGACAGTCACAGTGCCCCCATATAAAGACAGTAACAGTGACCCCCTATATAGACAGTCACAGTGACCCCCCATATAAAGACAGTCACAGTGCCCCCCATATAAAGACAGTCACAGTGACCCCCCATATGGACAGTCACAGTGACCCCCCATATAAGGACAGTCACAGTGCCCCCCATATAGACAGTTACAGTGACCCCCATATGGACAGTCACAGTGACTCCCCATATAAAGACAGTCACAGTGCCCCCCATATAAAGACAGTCACAGTGACCCCCCATATAGACAGTCACAGTGACCCCCATATAAAGACAGTCACAGTGACCACCCATATGGACAGTCATAGTGACCCCCCATATAAAGACAGTCACAGTGACCCCCCATATAAAGACAGTCACAGTGACCCCCCATATAAAGACAGTCACAGTGACCCCCATATAAAGACAGTCACAGTGACCCCCCATATAAAGACAGTCACAGTGCCCCCCCATATAAAAACAGTCACAGTGCCCCCCATATAGACAGTCACAGTGCCCCCCATATAGACAGTCACAGTGACCCCCCCCCATATAAAGACAGTCACAGTGCCCCCCATATAAAGACAGTCACAGTGCCTCCCCCATATAGACAGTCACAGTGACCCCCATATAAAGACAGTCACAGTGACCCCCATAAAATGACAGTCACAGTAACCCCCCCATATAAAGACAGTCACAGTGCCCCCCATATAAAGACAGTCTCAGTGACCCCCCATATAGACAGTCACTTTGACCACCATATAAAGAGTCACAGTGACCCCCATATAGACAGTCACAGTGACCCCCCATATAAAGACAGTCACAGTGCCCCCCATATAGACAGTCACAGTGCCCCCCATATAGACAGTCACAGTGACCCCCATATAGACAGTCACAGTGACCCCCATATAGACAGTCACAGTGACCCCCCATATAAAGACAGTCACAGTGACCCCCATATAGACAGTCACAGTGACCCCCCCATATAAAGACAGTCACAGTGACCCCCCCATATAAAGACAGTCACAGTGACCCCCTATATAGACAGTCACAGTGACCCCCCCCATATAGACAGTCACAGTGACCCCCCATATAGACAGTCACAGTGACCCCCCATATAAAGACAGCCACAGTGCCCCCCCATATATACAGTCACAGTGACCCCCCATATAGACAGTCACAGTGACCCCCATATAGACAGTCACAGTGACCCCCATATAGACAGTCACAGTGACCCCCCATATAAAGACAGTCACAGTGCCCCCCATATAGCCAGTCAGTGACCCCCCATATAGACAGTCACAGTGTCTCCCCATACAAAAAACAATCACAGTGACCCCCCCATATCGACAGTCACAGTGACCCCCCATATAGAAAGTCACAGTGACCCCCATATAAAGACCGTCACAGTGCCCCCCATATATACAGTCACTGTGACCCCCCATATAAAGACAGTCACAGTGCCCCCATATAAAGATAGTCACAGTGACCCCCTATATAGACAGTCACAGTGACCCCCTATATAGACAGTCACAGTGACCCCCCGTATAAAGACAGTCAAAGTGACCCCCCCATATAGACAGTCACAGTGACCCCCGAATAAAGACAGTCACAGTGACCCCCATATACAGTTACAGTGACCCCCCATATGAACAGTCACAGTGCTCCCATATAAAGACAGTCACTGTGCCCCCCCCATATAAAGACAGTCATAGTGACCCCCCATATAAAGACAGTCATGGAGACCCCCCATATAAAGACAATCACAGTGCCCCCCATATAAAGACAGTCACAGTGACCACCCATATGGACAGTCATAGTGACCCCCCATATAAAGACAGTCACAGTGACCCCCCATATAAAGACAGTCACAGTGACCCCCCATATAAAGACAGTCACAGTGCCCCCATATATAGACAGTCACAGTGATCCCCCATATAAAGACAGTCACAATGCCCCCCCATATAAAGACAGTCACAGTGACCCCATATAAAGACAGTCACAGTGACCCCCCATATAGACAGTCACAGTGACCCCCCCATATAAAGACAGTCACAGTGACCCCCCATATAGACAGTTACAGTGACCCCCCCATATGGACAGTCACAGTGACTCCCCATGTAAAGATAGTCACAGTGACCCCCCATATAAAGACAGTCACAGTGACCCCCCATATAAAGACAGTCACAGAGACCCCCCCATATGGACAGTCACAGTGACTCCCCATATAAAGACAGTCACAGTGACCCCCCATATAAAGACAGTCACAGTGACCCCCCATATAAAGACAGTCACAGTGACCCCCAATATAGACAGTCACAGTGACCCCCCATATAAAGAGTCACAGCGACCCCCATATAGACAGTCACAGTGCCCCCATATAAAGACAGTCACAGTGACCCCCATATAAAGACAGTCACAGTGACGCCCCCATATAGACAGTCACAGTGACCCCCCCATATAGACAGTCACAGTGACCCCCCCATATAGACAGTCACAGTGACCCCCTATATAAAGACAGTCACAGTGACCCCCCATATAAAGACAGTCACAGTGACCCCCCATCTAAAGACAGTCACAGTGATCCCCATATAGACAGTTACAGTGACCCCCCCATATGGACAATCACAGTGACCCCCCCATATAAAGAGAGTCACAGTGCCCCCATATAAAGACAGTCACAGTGCCCCCCATATAAAGACAGTCACAGTGACCCCCCATATGGACAGTCACAGTGACCCCCCATATAAAGACAGACACAGTGCCCCCCATATAGACAGTTACAGTGACCCCCCCATATGGACAGTCACAGTGACCCCATATAAAGATAGTCACAGTGTCCCCCCATATAAAGACAGTCACAGTGACCCCCCATATAGGCAGTCACAATGACCCCCATATAAAGACAGTCACAGTGCCCCCCATATAGACAGTTACAGTGACCCCCTATATAAAGACAGTCACAGTGCCCCCCATATAAAGACAGTCACAGTGACCACCCATATGGACAGTCACTGTGACCCCCCATATAAAGACAGTCACAGTGACCCCCCATATAAAGACAATCACAGTGACCCCCCATATAAAGACAGTCACAGTGACCCCCCATATAAAGACAGTCACAGTGCCCCCCATATAAAAACAGTCACAGTGCCCCCCATATAAAGACAGTCACAGTGACCCCCATATAGACAGTCACAGTGACCCCCCATATAAAGACAGTCACAGTGACCCCCCATATAAAGACAGTCACAGTGACCCCCCATCTAAAGACAGTCACAGTGATCCCCATATAGACAGTTACAGTGACCCCCCCATATGGACAATCACAGTGACCCCCCCCCCATATAAAGACAGTCACAGTGACCCCCCATATAAAGACAGTCACAGTGCCCCCCATATAAAGACAGTCACAGTAACCCCCCATATAAAGACAGTCACAGTGGCCCCCCATATAAAGACAGTCACAGTGACCCCCCATATAAAGTCAGTCACAGTGACCCCCATATAGACAGTTACAGTAACCCCCCCATATGGACAGTCACAGTGCCCCCCATATAAAGACAGTCACAGTGACCCCCATATAGACAGTCACAGTGACCCCCATATAGACAGTCACAGTGACTCCCCATATAAAGACAGTCACAGTGACCCCCCATATAGACAGTCACAGTGACCCCCCCATATAGACAGTCACAGTGACCCCCCATATAAAGACAGTCACAGTGCCCCCCATATATACAGTCACAGTGACCCCCATATAGACAGTCACAGTGAACCCCCATATAGACAGTCACAGTGCCCCCCATATAGACAGTCACAGTGACCCCCATATAGACAGTCACAGTGACCTCACATATAAAGACAGTCACAGTGCCCCCATATAAAGACAGTCACAGTGACCCCCTATATAGACAGTCACAGTGACCCCCCATATAAAGACAGTCACAGTGCCCCCCATATAAAGACAGTCACAGTGACCCCCCATATGGACAGTCACAGTGACCCCCCATATAAAGACAGTCACAGTGCCCCCCATATAGACAGTTACAGTGACCCCCATATGGACAGTCACAGTGACTCCCCATATAAAGACAGTCACAGTGCCCCCCCCCATATAAAGACAGTCACAGTGACCCCCCCATATAGACAGTCACAGTGACCCCCATATAAAGACAGTCACAGTGACCACCCATATGGACAGTCATAGTGACCCCCCATATAAAGACAGTCACAGTGACCCCCCATATAAAGACAGTCACAGTGACCCCCCCATATAAAGACAGTCACAGTGACCCCCATATAAAGACAGTCACAGTGACCCCCCATATAAAGACAGTCACAGTGCCCCCCATATAAAAACAGTCACAGTGCCCCCCATATAAAGACAGTCACAGTGACCCCCATATAGACAGTCACAGTGACCCCCCCCCCCCATATAAAGACAGTCACAGTGCCCCCCATATAAAGACAGTCACAGTGCCTCCCCCATATAGACAGTCACAGTGACCCCCATATAAAGACAGTCACAGTGACCCCCATAAAAAGACAGTCACAGTAACCCCCCCATATAAAGACAGTCACAGTGCCCCCCATATAAAGACAGTCTCAGTGACCCCCCATATAGACAGTCACAGTAACCCCCATATAAAGAGTCACAGTGACCCCCATATAGAGAGTTACAGTGACCCCCCCATATGGACAGTCACAGTGACTCCCCATATAAAAACAGTCACAGTGACCCCCCATATAAAGACAGTCACAGTGACCCCCCATATGGACAGTCATAGTGACCCCCCATATAAAGACAGTCACAGTGACCCCCCATATAAAGACAGTGACCGCCCCATATAAAGACAGTCACAGTGACCCCCCATATAAAGACAGTCACAGTGACTCCCCATATAAAGACAGTCACAGTGACCCCCCATATAGAGTCACAGTGACCCCCCATATAGACAGTCACAGTGACCCCCCCCATATAAAGACAGTCACAGTGCCCCCCATATAGACAGTCACAGTGAACCCCCATATAGACAGTCACAGTGCCCCCCATATAGACAGTCACAGTGCCCCCCATATAGACGGTCACAGTGACCCCCCATATAAAGACAGTCAGTGACCCCCCATATAGACAGTCACAGTGACCCCCCATATAGACAGTCACAGTGACCCCCCATATAAAGACAGTCACAGTGCCCCCCATATATACAGTCACAGTGACCCCCCATATATAGTCACAGTGACCCCCCATATAGACAGTCACAGTGACCCCCATATAGACAGTCACAGTGACCCCCATATAGACAGTCACAGTGACCCCCCATATAGACAGTCACAGTGACCCCCATATAAAGACAGTCAGTGCCCCCATATTGACAGTCACAGTGCCCCCCCATATAAAGACAGTCACAGTGACCCCCCATATAAAGACAGTCATAGTGAACCCCCATATAAAGACAGTCACAGTGAACCCCCATATGGACAGTCACAGTGACCCCCCATATAAAGACAGTCACAGTGCCCCCCATATAAAGACAGTCACAGTGCCTCCCCCATATAGACAGTGACCCCCATATAAAGACAGTCACAGTGACCCCCATAAAAAGACAGTCACAGTGACCCCCCATATAAAGACAGTCACAGTGCCCCCTCATATAAAGACAGTCTCAGTGACCCCCCATATAGACAGTCACAGTGACCCCCCATATAAAGTGTCACAGTGACCCCCATATAGACAGTTACAGTGACCCCCCCATATGGACAGTCACAGTGACTCCCCATATAAAAACAGTCACAGTGACCCCCCATATAAAGACAGTCACAGTGACCCCCCATATGGACAGTCACAGTGACCGCCCCATATAAAGACAGTCACAGTGACCCCCCATATAAAGACAGTCACAGTGCCCCCCATATAAAGACAGTCACAGTGACTCCCCATATAAAGACAGTCACAGTGACCCCCCATATAGAGTCACAGTGACCCCCCATATAGACAGTCACAGTGACCCCCCCATATAAAGACAGTCACAGTGCCCCCCATATAGACAGTCACAGTGAACCCCCATATAGACAGTCACAGTGCCCCCCATATAGACAGTCACAGTGACCCCCATATAGACAGTCACAGTGACCCCCCATATAAAGACAGTCACGGTGACCCCCATATAGACAGTCACGGTGACTCCCCATATAAAGACAGTCAGTGACCCCCCATATAGACAGTCACAGTGATCCCCCCATATGGACAGTCACAGTGACCCCCCATATATAGACAGTCACAGTGACCCCCCCATATAAAGACAGTCACAGTGACCCCCATATAGTCAGTCACAGTGACCCCCCATATAAAGACAGTCACAGTGACCCCCATATAGACAGTTACAGTGACCCCCCCATATGGACAGTCACAGTGCCCCCCATATAAAGACAGTCACAGTGACCCCCCCCCATATAGACAGTCACAGTGACCCCCCCATATAGACAGTCACAGTGACCCCCCATATAAAGACAGTCACAGTGCCCCTCATATATACAGTCACAGTGACCCCCCATATAGACAGTCACAGTGACCCCCCATATAGACAGTCACAGTGCCCCCCATATAGACAGTCACAGTGACCCCCATATAGACAGTCACAGTGACCCCTCATATAAAGACAGTCACAGTGACCCCCATATAGACAGTCACAGTGACCCCGCCCATATAAAGACAGTCACAGTGCCCCCATATAAAGACAGTCACAGTGACCCCCTATATAGACAGTCACAGTGACTCCCCATATAAAGACAGTCACAGTGACCCCCCATATAGACAGTCACAGTGACCCCCCATATAGACAGTCACAGTGACCCCCCATATAAAGACAGTCACAGTGCCCCCCATATATACAGTCACAGTGACCCCCCATATAGACAGTCACAGTGAACCCCCATATAGACAGTCACAGTGCCCCCCATATAGACAGTCACAGTGACCCCCATATAGACAGTCACAGTGACCTCACATATAAAGACAGTCACAGTGCCCCCATATAAAGACAGTCACAGTGCCCCCATATAAAGACAGTCACAGTGACCCCCTATATAGACAGTCACAGTGACCCCCCATATAAAGACAGTCACAGTGCCCCCCATATAAAGACAGTCACAGTGACCCCCCATATGGACAGTCACAGTGACCCCCCATATAAAGACAGTCACAGCGCCCCCCATATAGACAGTTACAGTGACCCCCATATGGACAGTCACAGTGACTCCCCATATAAAGACAGTCACAGTGCCCCCCCATATAAAGACAGTCACAGTGACCCCCCATATAGACAGTCACAGTGACCCCCATATAAAGACAGTCACAGTGACCACCCATATGGACAGTCATAGTGACCCCCCATATAAAGACAGTCACAGTGACCCCCATATAAAGACAGTCACAGTGACCCCCCCATATAAAGACAGTCACAGTGACCCCCCCCATATAAAGACAGTCACAGTGCCCCCCATATAAAAACAGTCACAGTGCCCCCCATATAGACAGTCACAGTGACCCCCATATAAAGACAGTCACAGTGACCCCCATAAAAAGACAGTCACAGTAACCCCCCCATATAAAGACAGTCACAGTGCCCCCCATATAAAGACAGTCTCAATGACCCCCCATATAGACAGTCACAGTGACCCCCATATAAAGAGTCACAGTGACCCCCATATAGAGAGTTACAGTGACCCCCCCATATGGACAGTCACAGTGACTCCCCATATAAAAACAGTCACAGTGACCCCCCATATAAAGACAGTCACAGTGACCCCCCATATGGACAGTCATAGTGACCCCCCATATAAAGACAGTCACAGTGACCCCCCATATAAAGACAGTCACAGTGACCGCCCCATATAAAGACAGTCACAGTGACCCCCCATATAAAGACAGTCACAGTGCCCCCCATATAAAGACAGTCACAGTGACTCCCCATATAAAGACAGTCACAGTGACCACCCATATAGAGTCACAGTGACCCCCCATATAGACAGTCACAGTGACCCCCCCCATATAAAGACAGTCACAGTGCCCCCCATATAGACAGTCACAGTGAACCCCCATATAGACAGTCACAGTGCCCCCCATTTAAAGACAGTCACAGTGACCCCCCATATAAAGACAGTCACAGTGCCCCCCATATAAAAACAGTCACAGTGCCCCCCATATAAAGACAGTCACAGTGACCCCCCATCTAAAGACAGTCACAGTGCCCCCCATATAAAAACAGTCACAGTGCCCCCCATTTAAAGACAGTCACAGTGACCCCCCATATGGACAGTCACAGTGACCCCATATAAAGATAGTCACAGTGTCCCCCCATATAAAGACAGTCACAGTGACCCCCCATATAGGCAGTCAGAGTGACCCCCATATAAAGACAGTCACAGTGCCCCCCATATAGACAGTTACAGTGACCCCCTATATAAAGACAGTCACAGTGCCCCCCATATAAAGACAGTCACAGTGACCACCCATATGGACAGTCATTGTGACCCCCCATATAAAGACAGTCACAGTGACCCCCCATATAAAGACAATCACAGTGACCCCCCATATAAAGACAGTCACAGTGACCCCCCATATAAAGACAGTCACAGTGCCCCCCATATAAAAACAGTCACAGTGCCCCCCATATAAAGACAGTCACAGTGACCCCCCATCTAAAGACAGTCACAGTGACCCCCCCATATAAAGACAGTCACAGTGACCCCCCCATATAAAGACAGTCACAGTGACCCCCCATATAAAGACAGTCACAGTGACCCCCCATCTAAAGACAGTCACAGTGATCCCCATATAGACAGTTACAGTGACCCCCCCATATGGACAATCACAGTGACCCCCCCCCCATATAAAGACAGTCACAGTGACCCCCCATATAAAGACAGTCACAGTGCCCCCCATATAAAGACAGTCACAGTAACCCCCCATATAAAGACAGTCACAGTGGCCCCCCATATAAAGACAGTCACAGTGACCCCCCATATAAAGACAGTCACAGTGACCCCCATATAGACAGTTACAGTAACCCCCCCATATGGACAGTCACAGTGCCCCCCATATAAAGACAGTCACAGTGACCCCCCATATAGACAGTCACAGTGACCCCCATATAGACAGTCACAGTGACTCCCCATATAAAGACAGTCACAGTGACCCCCCATATAGACAGTCACAGTGACCCCCCATATAGACAGTCACAGTGACCCCCCATATAAAGACAGTCACAGTGCCCCCCATATATACAGTCACAGTGACCCCCCATATAGACAGTCACAGTGAACCCCCATATAGACAGTCACAGTGCCCCCCATATAGACAGTCACAGTGACCCCCATATAGACAGTCACAGTGACCTCACATATAAAGACAGTCACAGTGCCCCCATATAAAGACAGTCACAGTGACCCCCCATCTAAAGACAGTCACAGTGATCCCCATATAGACAGTTACAGTGACCCCCCCATATGGACAATCACAGTGACCCCCCCCCATATAAAGACAGTCACAGTGACCCCCATATAAAGACAGTCACAGTGCCCCCCATATAAAGACAGTCACAGTAACCCCCCATATAAAGACAGTCGCAGTGGCCCCCCATATAAAGACAGTCACAGTGACCCCCCATATAAAGACAGTCACAGTGACCCCCATATAGACAGTTACAGTAACCCCCCCATATGGACAGTCACAGTGCCCCCCATATAAAGACAGTCACAGTGACCCCCCATATAGACAGTCACAGTGACCCCCATATAGACAGTCACAGTGACTCCCCATATAAAGACAGTCACAGTGACCCCCCATATAGACAGTCACAGTGACCCCCCATATAGACAGTCACAGTGACCCCCCATATAAAGCCAGTCACAGTGCCCCCCATATATACAGTCACAGTGACCCCCCATATAGACAGTCACAGTGAACCCCCATATAGACAGTCACAGTGCCCCCCATATAGACAGTAACAGTGACCCCCATATAGACAGTCACAGTGACCTCACATATAAAGACAGTCACAGTGCCCCCATATAAAGACAGTCACAGTGACCCCCCATATGGACAGTCACAGTGACCCCCCATATAAAGACAGTCACAGTGCCCCCCATATAGACAGTTACAGTGACCCCCATATGGACAGTCACAGTGACTCCCCATATAAAGACAGTCACAGTGCCCCCCCCCCATATAAAGACAGTCACAGTGACCCCCCATATAGACAGTCACAGTGACCCCCATATAAAGACAGTCACAGTGACCACCCATATGGACAGTCATAGTGACCCCCCATATAAAGACAGTCACAGTGACCCCCATATAAAGACAGTCACAGTGACCCCCCATATAAAGACAGTCACAGTGCCCCCCATATAAACAGTCACAGTGCCCCCCATATAAAGACAGTCACAGTGACCCCCATATAGACAGTCACAGTGACCCCCCCATATAAAGACAGTCACAGTGCCCCCCATATAAAGACAGTCACAGTGACCCCCATAAAAAGACAGTCACAGTAACCCCCCCATATAAAGACAGTCACAGTGCCCCCCATATAAAGACAGTCTCAGTGACCCCCCATATAGACAGTCACAGTGACCCCCATATAAAGAGTCACAGTGACCCCCATATAGAGAGTTACAGTGACCCCCCCATATGGACAGTCACAGTGACTCCCCATATAAAAACAGTCACAGTGACCCCCCATATAAAGACAGTCACAGTGACCCCCCATATGGACAGTCATAGTGACCCCCCATATAAAGACAGTCACAGTGACCCCCCATATAAAGACAGTCACAGTGACCGCCCCATATAAAGACAGTCACAGTGCCCCCCATATATACAGTCACAGTGACCCCCCATATAGACAGTCACAGTGAACCCCCATATAGACAGTCACAGTGCCCCCCATATAGACAGTCACAGTGACCCCCATATAGACAGTCACAGTGACCTCACATATAAAGACAGTCACAGTGCCCCCATATAAAGACAGTCACAGTGACCCCCCATATAAAGACAGTCACAGTGCCCCCCATATAAAGACAGTCACAGTGACCCCCCATATGGACAGTCACAGTGACCCCCCATATAAAGACAGTCACAGTGACCCCCCATATGGACAGTCATAGTGACCCCCCATATAAAGACAGTCACAGTGACCCCCCATATAAAGACAGTCACAGTGACCGCCCCATATAAAGACAGTCACAGTGACCCCCCATATAAAGACAGTCACAGTGCCCCCCATATAAAGACAGTCACAGTGACTCCCCATATAAAGACAGTCACAGTGACCCCCCATATAGAGTCACAGTGACCCCCCATATAGACAGTCACAGTGACCCCCCCCCATATAAAGACAGTCACAGTGCCCCCCATATAGACAGTCACAGTGAACCCCCATATAGACAGTCACAGTGCCCCCCATATAGACAGTCACAGTGCCCCCCATATAGACGGTCACAGTGACCCCCCATATAAAGACAGTCAGTGACCCCCCATATAGACAGTCACAGTGACCCCCCATATAGACAGTCACAGTGACCCCCCATATAAAGACAGTCACAGTGCCCCCCATATATACAGTCACAGTGACCCCCCATATATAGTCACAGTGACCCCCCATATAGACAGTCACAGTGACCCCCATATAGACAGTCACAGTGACCCCCATATAGACAGTCACAGTGACCCCCATATAGACAGTCACAGTGACCCCCCATATAGACAGTCACAGTGACCCCCATATAAAGACAGTCAGTGCCCCCATATTGACAGTCACAGTGCCCCCCCATATAAAGACAGTCACAGTGACCCCCCATATAAAGACAGTCATAGTGAACCCCCATATAAAGACAGTCACAGTGAACCCCCATATGGACAGTCACAGTGACCCCCCATATAAAGACAGTCACAGTGCCCCCCATATAAAGACAGTCACAGTGCCTCCCCCATATAGACAGTCACAGTAACCCCCATATAAAGACAGTCACAGTGACCCCCATAAAAAGACAGTCACAGTGACCCCCCCATATAAAGACAGTCACAGTGCCCCCCATATAAAGACAGTCTCAGTGACCCCCCATATAGACAGTCACAGTGACCCCCCATATAAAGTGTCACAGTGACCCCCATATAGACAGTTACAGTGACCCCCCCATATGGACAGTCACAGTGACTCCCCATATAAAAACAGTCACAGTGACCCCCCATATAAAGACAGTCACAGTGACCCCCCATATGGACAGTCACAGTGACCGCCCCATATAAAGACAGTCACAGTGACCCCCCATATAAAGACAGTCACAGTGCCCCCCATATAAAGACAGTCACAGTGACTCCCCATATAAAGACAGTCACAGTGACCCCCCATATAGAGTCACAGTGACCCCCCATATAGACAGTCACAGTGACCCCCCCATATAAAGACAGTCACAGTGCCCCCCATATAGACAGTCACAGTGAACCCCCATATAGACAGTCACAGTGCCCCCCATATAGACAGTCACAGTGACCCCCATATAGACAGTCACAGTGACCCCCCCATATAAAGACAGTCACGGTGACCCCCATATAGACAGTCACGGTGATTCCCCATATAAAGACAGTCAGTGACCCCCCATATAGACAGTCACAGTGACCCCCCATATATAGACAGTCACAGTGACCCCCCCATATAAAGACAGTCACAGTGACCCCCCATATAAAGACAGTCACAGTGCCCCCCATATAAAGACAGTCACAGTGACCCCCATATAAAGACAGTCACAGTGGCCCCCCATATAAAGACAGTCACAGTGACCCCCCATATAAAGACAGTCACAGTAACCCCCATATAGACAGTTACAGTGACCCCCCCATATGGACAGTCACAGTGCCCCCCATATAAAGACAGTCATAGTGACCCCCCATATAGACAGTCACAGTGACCCCCATATAGTCAGTCACAGTGACCCCCCATATAAAGACAGTCACAGTGACCCCCATATAGAGTTACAGTGACCCCCCCATATGGACAGTCACAGTGCCCCCCATATAAAGACAGTCACAGTGACCCCCCCATATAGACAGTCACAGTGACCCCCCCATATAGACAGTCACAGTGACCCCCCATATAAAGACAGTCACAGTGCCCCTCATATATACAGTCACAGTGACCCCCCATATAGACAGTCACAGTGACCCCCCATATAGACAGTCACAGTGCCCCCCATATAGACAGTCACAGTGACCCCCATATAGACAGTCACAGTTACCCCTCATATAAAGACAGTCACAGTGACCCCCATATAGACAGTCACAGTGACCCCACCCATATAAAGACAGTCACAGTGCCCCCATATAAAGACAGTCACAGTGACCCCCTATATAGACAGTCACAGTGACCCCCCATATAAAGACAGTCATAGTGACCCCCCATATAGACAGTCACAGTGACCCCCATATAGACAGTCACAGTGACTCCCCATATAAAGACAATCACAGTGACCCCCCCATATAGACAGTCACAGTGACCCCCCCATATAGACAGTCACAGTGACCCCCCATATAAAGACAGTCACAGTGCCCCCCATATATACAGTCACAGTGACCCCCCATATAGACAGTCACAGTGCCCCCCATATAGACAGTCACAGTGACCCCCATATAGACAGTCACAGTGACCCCCCATATGGACAGTCACAGTGACTTCCCATATAAAGACAGTCACAGTGCCCCCCCATATAAAGACAGTCACAGTGACCCCCCATATAGACAGTCACAGTGACCCCCATATAGAGACAGTCACAGTGACCACCCATATGGACAGTCATAGTGACCCCCCATATAAAGACAGTCACAGTGACCCCCATATAAAGACAGTCACAGTGACCACCCATATGGACAGTCATAGTGACCCCCCATATAAAGACAGTCACAGTGACCACCCATATGGACAGTCATAGTGACCCCCCATATAAAGACAGTCACAGTGACCCCCCATATAGACAGTCACAGTGACCCCCATATAGACAGTCACAGTGACTCCCCATATAAAGACAGTCACAGTGACCCCCCATATAGACAGTCACAGTGAACCCCCATATAGACAGTCACAGTGACCCCCCATATAAAGACAGTCACAGTGTCCCCCCATATAAAGACAGTCACAGTGACCCCCCATATAGACAGTCACAGTGACCCCATATAAAGACAGTCACAGTGCCCCCCATATAGACAGTTACAGTGACCCCCTATATAAAGACAGTCACAGTGCCCCCCATATAAAGACAGTCACAGTGACCACCCATATAGACAGTCATAGTGACCCCCCATATAAAGACAGTCACAGTGACCCCCCATATAAAGACAATCAGTGACCCCCCATATAAAGACAGTCACAGTGACCCCCCATATAAAGACAGTCACAGTGCCCCCCATATAAAAACAGTCACAGTGCCCCCCATATAAAGACAGTCACATTGACCCCCATATAGACAGTCACAGTGACCCCCCCATATAAAGACAGTCACAGTGACCCCCCATATAAAGACAGTCACAGTGACCCCCATCTAAAGACAGTCACAGTGATCCCCATATAGACAGTTACAGTGACCCCCCCATATGGACAGTCACAGTGCCCCCCATATAAAGACAGTCACAGTGACCCCCCATATAGACAGTCACAGTGACCCCCATATAGACAGTCACAGTGACTACCCATATAAAGACAGTCACAGTGACCCCCCATATAGACAGTCACAGTGACCCCCCATATAGACAGTCACAGTGACCCCCCATATAAAGACAGTCACAGTGCCCCCCATATATACAGTCACAGTGACCCCCCATATAGACAGTCACAGTGCCCCCCATATAGACAGTCACAGTGACCCCCATATAGACAGTCACAGTGGACCCCCCATATGGACAGTCACAGTGACTCCCCATATAAAGACTGTCACAGTGCCCCCCCATATAAAGACAGTCACAGTGACCCCCCATATAGACAGTCACAGTGACCCCCATATAGAGACAGTCACAGTGACCACCCATATGGACAGTCATAGTGACCCCCCATATAAAGACAGTCACAGTGACCCCCATATAAAGACAGTCACAGTGACCACCCATATGGACAGTCATAGTGACCCCCCATATAAAGACAGTCACAGTGACCACCCATATGGACAGTCATAGTGACCCCCCATATAAAGACAGTCACAGTGACCCCCCATATAGACAGTCACAGTGACCCCCATATAGACAGTCACAGTGACTCCCCATATAAAGACAGTCACAGTGACCCCCCATATAGACAGTCACAGTGACCCCGCATATAGACAGTCACAGTGACCCCCCATATAAAGACAGTCACAGTGCCCCCCATATATACAGTCAAAGTGACCCCCATATAGACAGTCACAGTGAACCCCCATATAGACAGTCACAGTGCCCCCCATATAGACAGTCACAGTGACCCCCATATAGACAGTCACAGTGACCTCACATATAAAGACAGTCACAGTGCCCCCATATAAAGACAGTCACAGTGACCCCCTATATAGACAGTCACAGTGACCCCCCATATAAAGACAGTCACAGTGCCCCCCATATAAAGACAGTCACAGTGACC
>NC_134688.1:165660773-165665773 GCF_050947455.1 Rhinoderma darwinii | reverse complement strand
TGTTTGTGCACCGCACCTCCCCCTCACCTATAATTTAACGCATACATTTCCTATTGTAATGGCACTTTAGTGTGGTAAATATGAGTGAGTGAAAAAATGGAAACCTGACATTAATAGAATGGGATCTGACAGAATCTATTGCACAATAGATTCATCATAGCAGTCCTGGTTCCTGTAATCTGAAAGCATGATGCCAGTCCGAACCGAGTATAGCACAGTAATGCAGTGACCACAGGTAACCTAGAAGGAAAGCGCTACCAGACGCTCCAATCCAACTGTAGTGTGACCAATAGAAGTGTGCCACCTGTATATTTGCATCAACGAAATAACTTCTACAATTATGACAGTTACAAATGTACAAGACCAGGAATTTTTAAGCTGGCTTTTAACCTTTAATATTTCTAAGTGCCTAAGGATATTCCAAAAGCGTACAATCACGGTAACACATTCAGTCTGTTGTATCACTACGAGATGCACTTTTTACTGCTATATATGCTGCAATCATAACAATATGCAGAGAAATGTAAAGGTTATGAAAGCTACATGGGACTCAAAGCTGGACCGATTACTCTGACTTGTCCTTTATAAGGCTGAGTTCACACTGAGTTTTTTGCAGGAGGAAAATCTGCCTCAAAATTCCGTTTGGAATTTTGAGGCAGATTTTAGCTACGTTTTTTGCCCGCCATTGAGCGCCACTGGCATAAAACACCACGAAATCCGCTTTCTCTGCCTCCCATTGATGTCAATGGGAGGTCAGAGGCGTAAATGGCCAAAGATAGGGCATGTCCCTTCTTTTTTCCGCGAGCTGGTTTTTACGCTCGTGGGAAAAAAACGCCTCCGCCTCCCATTTAAATCAATGGAAGGCATTTTCCCAAACCTAGGCCTGGTCCGCAGTCCTCATGTCCTTGTCTACATTTACTTATGTTCATATCTGTTTCTGGGCTGCATCTGAAATTCCAGTCACTAGGCCGCAAAAGTAACATGTTTGCATCCTTTATGTGAATTGATATCTCTCCGAACATGAACCTTTACATATTTTACATCTTGTATAGGTTCAGTTAGATCTGTTATACAGTAAGTGTGAAATTCTCAACCAATCGAATCTCTAGTCTCCCGCTGAAATCAAGACTTTGGAAAGTTCTTGGCAAATATACGCACAGTACATGTTTGCGAAGTGTGAATGCAAATAAAATCTCTTCCTGGTCCTCTGTTTTGGTGCCTCTTTGTTCCAATATGATACCCGCTTTACCCACAATGCCTGAGTACCTGTTAAGGGGAAATGCTTTAAATCCCTGCACCTTGCTGCGAGGGGAAGTGACTTTAGTGCAGCTCCGGCTTGTAGTTTGCGCGGATAAACATTATTTAAAGAGCGACTAGAATAAAATAAGATCATTTAAAAAGTTCTCACAGCGCTCTTGATTCTGGGAATTGTTAGTTTCTGATTATTAGAAGGATGGCAGAAATATTTATTTGGAAGCTAGGATCTGTTGGGATCCTCACATAAATATGTTACTATAGCTCTATGAGATAAAGGAACGGTTTTGGTCGCCAGTCTCCATTCTCCTTCTCTTTTGCAGTTCAATGCACATGTCGACAGACTGGTTACTAGGAACTTGCTGACTGACAACCTCATATCCCTAGCAACAAGCCTGTCAGATCTGACAGCAAAGAAGGTGAAAAGGAGTTTGACAGCAATGAAGCTACGCCAGTCCCTATTTCAGGCTGCAGTGTTAAAGCGGATTTGTCACTATAAAATGCTGCCTTAAAGGACAACATATTATAAGTCCTCATCTGAGGGACCTGTGTCAAGTGGCACAACCAAATATTTTGCCGTTTGTGTAATAACCCCATAGAAATAATACAGTGGACACCAGCTTTGGAATGCAGTGTATTTATATTATGCCCTTTCATTCCTCTCTATTAAGTGGTGGCATTGGTCAGTTATTAGAATTGGCAGGAGCAACGTTGGCATGAATTCATCGGACTTGCGTTCGCTGTACTTTTCCAGTTATTAAATGTTAGAAATAAATGTGCTGTTTACCACAGTGGCCTCTCGGCCCTGGAATCATAATTTGCTTCCCATAAAAAGTACAGCATTTTATATTGACAGATCGACATTATTTCAAAAATTATTTGTTTAATAAAAAAAATTAGGTGGAGAACCTGTTTTATTAATATAGCGCTATATCCGGAAGCAAAGCACAAAGACTTGTGATATACAGATGGTAGGCCCACATTTATCAATGTATTTGTCCTTTTCTGTCGTCTTTTTTTTTTTTCGTGCATTTTCCTCCAAAATAGTGTCTAATCCAGTGTGTGACATATTTATTAACCATTTGCACCCTAATTTAGAGCCATTTGCGCCATGCACATCAGTTTGTAAAAGGGCCTTACTTACTGCTTGGCCAGGATGTAGACACATTTATTTTTATTTATTTATTTATTTTTTTATTTATTTATTTATGTAAGAGTCTGAAGTCAGAAAAGTCATCTATCTACCCCGCATAGACCCTGGCGTAGTAAAAAGTTGCGTGATTTTAGCCAGTGTATAAGTTATTGGCAGTGATGTAGATTGTGACAAATTTATGAAAGAAGGTAAATGCAGTCATGAATTAGTTGTATCGTATGTCAATAAAGAAGCCATAATGTACTGTGCGTAGATTTGCCAAGAACTTTCCAAAGTCTTGATTTCAGCGGGAGACTAGAGATTCGATTGGTTGAGAATGTCACACTTACTGTATAACAGATCTAACAACCTATAGAAGATGTAAAATATGTAAAGGTTCCTGTTCGGAGATATATCAATGCCACTTTTGATACATTTTAGCCATTAAATACCGTTGTTATCTCTGCCTTATGAAACACTTATATGTAAGAAAACAGGTGTTGGCTCCAACTGCAACATGTAACATGCACGACAAACACCTAGGAAATGTGACTTTTTGCGCTAAGTTCCTATTTTTATACAATGCATAGAGTCCTTCTACCAGGGTGCCGCAGCACATACGTGAAGCTCGATACATCGTCCGCACTATGATAATCCAAGTGCAACTTCTCCTTCTTCTTACTTCAGTCCGCTTCAGCTTTCTTCTCGAAGTTTTCATCTTCTAAATCTGTATTCTTGGCCTTGACTCCAAGTAACACAAAGTGACAGCTGCTTTCTAATCCTGTTAGCAGTCTTCTCCATCGAATGTCATGACAAATCTTGTCCTCCCACCTACTCCATTTGAGTTGGAGAAGGAGGCGCAGCAACGTGTTTCGATGGAACACAAGCGACATGCGTTCAGCAGACATTGACATCCAATTATTTAGAGATTTGTGTAGTTTAGCACATGACAAGCGTTCCCAGTTGTAGAACCTCATAACATTTTTAAGATGGGGATAGAACCTTCCTTAGATTTAGTGTTTACAGACGCAACTCCCTCGTATTATCGCTTGTAATGTGCCCTGCGTCGCATGAAGAAGTTGTGATTGTAGTTTCGATATAAAGACATAGCGGATTTTGCTCTGGTCAGTTGTGATGGCTTGTTTCTAGGCAACAGTCTATAATTCATAAAGGCCTGAGCAGGTGGATGCAGATAGGAGGCCTTGCAGGATATCGCCTCAATTCTAGATCTAGCACCAAAAATGTTACGAGCATGGTGATCGTTTGGAAGGAAAACAATCGAGCTAGAATTATGTGGGATATAGCCAGAAAAGAGAGCGCTCTGTACAATACACATAATGTGCAGACCTGAAGCAGCCACAAACAATCATGGATGACACACACTAATACACATTAACAACTATCTGTAAAATGAATGAATGTACTTTATATGTGAATAGACCTGATGCTGCTTTCATAAATATAGTGTTTGCTTTAATAGGAAGGTTCATTCCCCATATTAAAAATGTTATGAGGCTTGAATAGCTGGTAATGCTTGTCATGTGCTAAACTACACCAATGGAAAAAAAAAAGTGTGTATATATATGTACACAGTATATGTACGTGTGTGTGTGTGTATATGTATATA
Source organism: Rhinoderma darwinii (assembly GCF_050947455.1). Lineage (NCBI taxonomy): Eukaryota > Metazoa > Chordata > Amphibia > Anura > Rhinodermatidae > Rhinoderma > Rhinoderma darwinii. The sequence continues at coordinate 165,661,760 of NC_134688.1, read as the reverse complement.
TATATATATATATATATATACACACACACATACATACATACATACATACATACACAGTATATGTATGTATGTATATAATATGCAAAAAGAGTATAAAAATTACACCACCTTTAGTAGTGTAGGGTGCAAATGCTCACTAGACACAACCAATGTCACGAGTTTTGTAGCAAAAAATTCAAATACGAGGCATCACTCCTATGTCAGCGAAAAAATTACAAGGATCTGTTTGTCACCAAATGCAGCATTTCAGTATGTGTGTGTATGTATATGTGTATATATATATATATATATATATATATATATATTAGTGTGTGTGTGTGTGTGTGTGTGTGTATATGAATATATATGTAGAATTTATTTCCCCTGGGGTTTCTTGTATGTTTTGTTACCCATGACAGTTAAATATTATATATATATCTATATATATATATATATATATATATATATATAGATATCTATAGAGATTATATATATATATATATATATATATATATATCTATATATATCTATAGATATCTATATATATATATATATATATATAGATTTATTTATTTAATGTGTGTATATTTATCTCATGGAAAGAGATGCTGTTTGGTTCCTTTATGTACTCGGTGTTCATGTTTGTACACTGTAATTGTGGTTGTTTTTACACAATACAAAACATCCAGAAACTGAACAGACGTTGAAATAAAAGGAGGACATTATGAATGAGTTGCGTCTTTACTACATGAGGCGTTGATGGTGGACTGAATTGTGGCCTAATGATGTGAGTCTATGACCCTGCGCTGAACAAACCAATTATATGTAGTGGTTTATCTTTAATCCTTTGATCTAGACAGGCAGTTGGGGTCAGACCTCTAGGAGAAAAAAATAGCTCTGTGCAAATTCATGGAAGGGGAAATAAAAGAGCCATCAGTGAGTTTTTAACTTTTAAAGTTTAGCACCTTTTATATTTTTTTCTTTTGGTTGTATAAATGTATTCAATAT